>NC_066587.1:1557069-1634569 GCF_905475345.1 Vespula vulgaris | reverse complement strand
TAAATGAAATAAAAAAGGAAAAGAAAAAAGGGCAGAAAAAAAATTTACGTTCGTTCGATATATATATCATCAATTGGCATTGATCGCAAAGGAAAAGATAAAACAGAAAAAATTTTAAAAAATTATTTTATTTACATATATATATATATATATTTATAAACATATAAATATATATATATACACAGTACATATATATATATATATTTATAATTCATAGGATCGGTGGGTACAATCGAAGCAACCATACCATCTGGGCTTTGTACCGGTTCGTTGGGTGTTCTTACAAACGACGATACCTTGACCGACAATCAAAATGAAGAAACGTTAAGTGCATTGCAAGGTACATTACGTTTGCAAGATTTACAAGCCTCCACGGAGGATATTACGGGGCCAGATCAAACTCAACAAATTCAAACGAATTCAGGCCAAGGCCAAGTGGTTGGTGGTGAATTTGGTAGTGGTTTTTGGGTCGACGATATGGCAGGTTTTCCACCATTGGATTTGGATCCATTGCCTGGTTTGTTCAGTCCTTGTTCGGGTACATACAAGTAAGTAATTTCATATATCTTATGTATAGATATATAAATATTCTGTATACGTACGAGTATGTGTTTGATTGTTCGTTCGTTCGTTTGTTTGTTTGTTTGTTACGCGTGTCTCCATAAATTTTTTTTATTTTCCAATCAGACTGCTATAAAGTGTAGGGTTTTCGTTTAATATAATAATAATAGTAATAATAATAACAAAGTTGTGTATAGATTAAGATGTTGCTTTTATCTGATATACAATCGTATCTTAATAGTTATGTCCATTCTTATCTATATACCTATAATCTCTTGTAATTCTAAAATCTCTCTCTCTCTCTCTTTTTCTCTTTCTTTCTATATATATGTATTTCTTTTTTTTGACTTTCTCTTTTTGTTCCTCGAATTAAATGCGAATGTGAGTGTCTATTAAAAAAAAAAACAAAAAGAAAAAAATTGAAAAAGAAAGCAAAAGAGCAAAAAAGAAAAGAGAGAGAGAAATGAAAAACGAAACGAAAAGGAAATAGGCGCTTATGTTTCGTCTGATCTGTATCAGACTTCGTCTACTTTCTGCAGAAGCTCTCTCTCAGACAGAAGGATTATTTCGGTAAAAAAGACGAAATTAATTTCTTTTTTCATTATTATTATTATTACTTTATTTTTTCTTTTCTTTTTAACTGTTGTAATTATCATTATCATTACTACTATTATTATTATTATTATTGTTATTATAATTATTAATTAATTAATTAATTAATTAATTAATTAATTAAGTAACTAACGTAGTCGAGACAACAAAATGATAAATATCGTTCAACAATTCGATATTTAGATCGAACAAAAAAAAAATAAAAAGAAGCTCCAACCGATCGTCGATCTATCACACTTACTCTCTTTATTCTTTCTTCTTTTCTTAAAATATAATTTTCTTCTTCTTCTTCTTCTTCTTCTTCTTCTTCTCCTTCTTTCTTTTCTTACGTACAAAAATTATCCACTATCTCGAAAACGCGATAATATATCTCGTCGTATGATAAAGAACGTAAAAGAAAGGAGAATGGAGAAAAGAAGAAAAAAGAAAGAAAGAAAAGATGGACCAGTATTTTCAAAAAAAAAAAAAGAAAAAAAAGGCAAATCTAATAGAACCAAAATAAAAAAAGAAGGAAAAAATCATACATAAGAAGGGGGTCACCCTAGCTCGACGTACCTTATAATTTTAAAAAGCGTTTTTGCAGTTGGGGATGTCCAAGGGGCGATTGCGTACCAAGGACAAACAATGGTAATGGCGAGGGCGTCGCTGACGTATTGTTATCCTTGAAACATGCCGTCGTACATCCTGGAAGTCCTACAGGAGGATATTATTCAACGGGTGGACCTACGACGCATCACTATACTCAAGATTATACTCAGAATTTAGGACCACCCGTAGGCCCGCCACCAACTCATTACGCGTCGGCACCAGCAATGTCGGTCAACGTTTCGATGAACATGACGATGAACATGAACTTGCATCCTGGGTAAGCCTTTTAAGATCGATATATATATATATATATATATATATATATATATATGTATATATGTTACGTATATGTATATGTATATGTATATAATACTTTCTTTGTTATTACTCTTCCCTCTCGTACGTGATGTACGTAATACTTGACGTTACATAGAACCGTGTATACGGATAAAAAAAAAGAGAAGAGAGTGGGGAGAAGGAAAGACGGGGTAAGAGGGTGTATAGAGAAAGAGAAAGAGAGAAAGAGAAAGAGGGAAACCAAAAGAAAAAGGATGAATAGAAAAAAAACACGAAACAAAACAGAACGTAATAGATATACGTAGTATGAGGAGGAATAAAAGAGGACAGAGAGGGATGAAAGATACGGGGGTGTGGAGTGTGAGAGAAACGTCGAACGACCCTGAGAAACGACCATTATTTCCGCCATTATTTGCAGGCAGGGTGAGAGGGAAGAGAAATGACTAGAGAGAGAGAAATATATATATATATAATTTGTATTAGTAAATATATTTATATTTATTTTTATATATATTTATATATTACGTGTGTATATATGCACGCACACACTAAAATACACACACACATGTATGTATATATATATATGTGTGTATATATATATACGCGTGTGCGTAGGTACGAGCAAAGTTATTCGTCGGCATGGGGTGCAGAACCGTTGTTAAGTCCCGCCCCTCAATACAATCCAGTAGAAACACAGACGAGGGTAAATCAGGCGTCGACGAATGGCCTGATAGGTGGTAGTACTGGTCACGCCCACGCTCATCCCCATCCGCACACTCACCCCCGTCTCCAAGGACCGAACGAGCACGCGCTCTGTGTTAATGGTGGTGGAGGTGGACCAAACGTCGTTACCAACCCGGACGACAATGGCAGGCCAAATCTCTGCAGGATATGCGGAAAATCTTATGCCCGGCCTAGTACTCTTAAAACACATCTTAGGACTCACTCTGGCGAGAAACCGTTCAGGTTGGCTGCTTAACAAATATTTTGTTTCTTTTTCTTCTTCGTGCCTTTGTTTTTTTCATTTTTGTTTCTTTTTTCTTCTTTCCTTTTCTCTTCTCTTCTTCCCTCTTCTCACGTTTTTCTTTTACGTCGTCCATCTTCTTTTTCATCGTCCTCTTCGTCTACGTCTTCGTCTTCTTCTTTTCGTTATTATCGTCCTACTCTTCCTCATTTATTTTCCCGATAAAACTTTCTACCATCAGGAACACCACTACCACCATCATCGTCATCAACATCGTCATCCTCGTTACTGTTGGAAATAGAAAAAGGATATGATGATATCGAATCGTTTTTATCATTATTCATCATCATCATCATCATCATCATCATCATCATCATCATCATCATCATCATTGTTATCATCATCATTATCGTCATTATCATTATCATCTGTATCTTTTTTTCTTTTTTCATTACTTTCCTTTTCATTGATTTTCTATCTTTCATTGTTCTTTAAAAATACGCGCTAATATAACAATCCGGATTAATTTATGCAATATCGCGTATATATTCGAAACTATTGTTTTAACTAAATCGATAGAGTCGCGATCAAAGAGAAAGAGAGAAAGAGAGAAGATAAAAGAGAGACAGAGACAGATAGATAAATAGATAGATAGATAGGGTAGTTCATTAGGGACGTAATCATCGACGTAATACTATTGATGGCAATATGGATGACAGATATAGAATGAGAGACTAACAGATAGACAGACAGACAGACAGACAAAGTTGAAAATATGTATATATATATGTGTGTGTATATAGTATTAATAAAAAAAGAAAAGTAAACAAAATATAATGATTGGATCGTTCGATCGCAGATGTCATGCGTGCTCGAAAGCCTTCAGCCAAGCTGCCAACTTGACCGCCCATACGAGAACACATTCAGGAGAGAAACCATTCCGCTGTCCAGTTTGCGATAGAAGATTTTCACAAAGCAGTTCGGTGACGACACACATGAGAACTCATTCTGGTGAACGTCCTTACAGGTACGATGATGTGATGCATATGTCTTCCATACAGAAATTTTTCATATATGTATATATATATATATATATATATTAACCCTTTGTAACATACCGTGTGTATATATACACATAAATGACTTTAAAGCTATATACATATATGAATGTGTGTGTATATGTGTGTTTATACAAGTAAAAATTCCTAAGATTATTTAAGAAAAGAATGATTTTACTCTTTTTCGAAAATTTTCAGAATGAAACTACAAGTCTAGAGACTTTTGACCCATCTAGAAACTTTTAGCCCTCCCTCCTGTATTTCTGTAATTTTTTTTTTTTTTTTTTTTTTTTTTATTTTTTACTATCGATCCCACAAATATTTTATGCTTACTTTATATGCAGTTTTCTTTCTTGATTTTTTTTTTTTTTTTTTATAATTATATTCTCACAAGTAACACATCATAACTTTGATACGAAACGATGATTACGAAAATGATATATTTTTCGTTTCTCAGATATTGTGACACACACTTACACCCTCCCGCGCGCGCGCATTCGAAAGTTCGAATTATTTAAACATTATTTTTCATTATTAATTTTATTATCGAAAAATATAATTCTTCTTTATGATTTACAAAATTTTTCGAACATACATCTCGCGCGTGTGTGTGTGTGTGTCTGTGCGTGTATGTGGCACACAGAAATATATTTTTTTTAATATCTCCAACGACTTGATAATAATATCTTAAATGAAATTGATTTTACATGGTGTTAAGGGAGATGTATAAAAAAAACAAAAAAAAAAAAGATAAAAACGACAAAGTAAGAAGAAAATATTCTTTCAATTTTTAGATGTCGCCTTTGCAAGAAAGCATTCTCCGACAGTTCGACGTTGACAAAACACTTACGAATTCATTCCGGTGAGAAACCATATCAGTGCAAGGTATGTCTCCTAAGATTTAGTCAAAGTGGCAATCTCAACAGGCACATGAGGGTTCATACGGCGACCCTAACGTGACACAATTCAACGAAGACAATCGATAGCAATCATTCGCTGCCACGATATTGTCGAATACCGGTTATTCGACATGGAACTGGAACTATTACTATTACTACTACTACTACTACTACTACTACTTCTACTGCTGCTGCTGCTACTATTAATACTAATACTACCACTAATACTAATAATAACTTGACGACAAAAATTTAGAATAATAATCGATAAATAGATCGAAATACAAAACACCGAAGTGTGTGTTGTCTCTGTACAGCCGATAAATCTCTCTTCTCTCATTCCTCCCGACTGCAACCGAAATTTTAAAAAGAGAAAAAGATAATAGAATAAAATAAAATAGTGTTTAAAAAAAAAAGAAACTAAAAAAGAATCCTGATAAAATTCAGTTCTTTCGAAATGTTTTTTCTACAGAAAAACAAAAAAAAAAGAAAGAAAGAAAAAAGCAACCTAAAGATCGCATCGATCAATCTTCCACGTCAGAGTCTTCGAATAGGTAATATCGTAAATCGAGAAAAATAAAATTAATTAATACGGTCGAAATAACAATAACAAAATTAAATCGAATTAAGAAAAGAAAAGCAAAATTAAAAATTAAATATAAACGGTATTCCAATCAAATTCAATTCTAACGAAACTAAATTTAAAAATCAATCAAAGATCTCATCGATCGTTCACGTTCGAGCCTTCGGATAGGGAAAATATAAATCAAGCAATGAAATGAAATGAAATGAAATGAAATGATATGAAATGAAATGAAATGAAATGAAATGAAAAAAGAAAGAAGAAAAAACCGATAAAGGATTTTTCCGAGTTAAGTTTAGATCTTTATAGATCATCGCGAGATCGAGATCGACGTTTTATACTTTTAAATTCAGGAGACGAATGATAATCGAAGGATCAACGATCGAGATAGATGATATTAAATCGATCGATAGATCGATAAAGAGAGAGAGATCAATAGATCAAACCGATCGATCGATCCAACGCACTTAGCTATTTAAATTAGGTCGGGATCAGGTTGTTGATGGGATATCGTAATTTAGATCTCCAACACATCCACCATAGCACCGTTGATTATTGTACAAATATTGTATTTATTATAATTAATTATAATATTAATGTGTTGTTGTGTGTTTTCACCACCCTTTCATTTTCTTTTTTTTTCTCTCTTTTTTTATTTATTTATTTATTTTTTTTTTTTTTGAATTTTCGTCATCATGTGGCATTTCTTTATTTTTTTATTTTTTTTTTATTTTTTTTTTTCTTGTTGTTGTTGTTGTTCCTTTTTTCTTTTTCTTCTTTGTCAGTTCATTTTATCCTTTGTTTCCTTTATTTTATTTATATTTATATGTATATATATATACACATATATATATATACATATACATACATATATATATACACATATACATATCTATAAGATATATACATATATGTATATATATATACATATATATAATGGTGAAACAAAAGTGTTCACTGACGCCACTTTTTGTCAAAACGAAGAACGATATATACGTACATATATATATATACATATATATATATATATACGTATCCATACACACACACACCCGCTCACGCTCACACGCACACGCGCGCGCGCACACGCACCCACACACACACACACACACATATTCATATATTCATATATCTATGCGTATATATATATATTTCATATATACATATACACATACATACATATATATATACGTATATGTATATGGAATATTATTCGTATGAGAAAAAGAAAAATATTTAATCGATTAAAAAACGGATGAGAGAATGAACATGTGCGTTTTCTTTTTGTAATCCCGCAGCATCAGGATCCACGTATCGTCGTCATGTGGGGGCAAGGGGTGGGGGTGGAGTTGAAGTTGAGGTTCAGGTTGAGGTTGGAGTTGAGGTTAGAGTCGAAGGTTGGACGAAGGCCAAGTTAAGGTTGAGGAAAACATGGGAGAAGGAAGAAGAAGAAAAAGAAGAAGGAGGCTCTCGTGTTGTCAGGGGGGGGGGGTTCAACTTTAACTTCGGGGTTGTTTTGTTGTTCTAAATATTTGTTCATGAATTTTGTCACCGCCATTATGATTTCCCTCTTTCTCGCAGGTTTAAACTATATCAGGACAACTTTGTCTCTCACTTTACAGAGTACCCATTTTTACTTATCATCGTCATCATCGTCATCGTCGTCATCATCATCATCATCATCGTCGTCGTCATCATCATCATTATCATCATAATCATCGTTATAATCATAATCATAATCATAATCATCATCATCATTATCATCGTAATCATCATCATCGCTATCATAATTATTAATATCATCATAATCATCACTCGTCATCAAAAATCTTTCGCTCGCTCTCTTTCTCTCTATACATATATAATAATTATGGATATTTATATAAAGTAATAATTATTCTTGCAATCAAAAAAAAAAAAGAAAAAAAAGAAAAAAAAGAAGAAAAGAAAAGACGAGAAAAAAGAAAATAAAAAGGTAGAAAGGAAAAGAATAATAATTATTATTAAAAAAAAAAAAATAAAAAAGAACGAAAGAAGTAATAAAAACGGTAGAAGAAGACGAAGTATTATGTAATAAGGTTTTTCCTAAGTTATGTACCGGCACGGCTATGCAGGGACGACGAGCTGGTCCGCCATTGTTATATCTCTTATTTTATTTCATTTCATTTCATTTTATTTTACTTTATTTATTTACTTATTTATTTATCCTCTTTTCTTAATTTTTTTTTCTTCCCTTATTGAAAACTCATCTCCAAATAATAAAGATATTAGTTTTCTAATTGAAAGAGGAGAGGGGAGAAGGGGCAGAGGAGGATGGGGACCATCTTGTCGCGCAAAGCGAACGTACCTCTTGTATTTACTTCTCTCTCTTTTTTCTTTCCCCTCGATATTTTTTTTCTTTGTATTTTAAATCGTTTCTTGCTTTTCTTAATGTACGTAATCTCGTCTATCCTATTTAAAAATGTACGATGTCAACATTATCATACCCCGTGTATGTATGTATGATGTGTGTATGTGTGTGTATGTGTGTGTAGACGTAAGCGTTATGTATACATTATGTGTGTACATATTGTGATGTTTCGTTCACTTTTTATTTTTTCTTTGTTTGCTTCGTAATATCCGCCTATATCTCTCACTCACTCATTCACTCTCTCACTCTCTCTCTCTCTCTCTTTCTCTCTCTCTCTCTCTCTCTCTCTCTATTTAATTCTCATACTTTCTCGCTTTCTCTCTTTCTCTCTCTTTCTTTCTTAGTCCTTGTGTACTTCAATTAAAATGTACTTTTGTATAATCTGATTTTCATTCATATATATATATATATAAATATTACATCAATTGGAATGATTTTCATATCTGAAAAAATAGAAAAAAAAAAGAATAATAAAATAAAATAAAAAAAGAATACAGTAAAAGAAGAAAACAACATCGAAAGAAAAATGTGAAGAGTGACAATCCCCAGAGGCATATTTTACGATGATTAATAACAAACACGATTCAGTCTCTATATATTTCTTTTTTTCTTCCTTTGTATCTCAGTAATTTTTAAATATATATATACATATATATATATGTATATATATATATATATGTATGTATGTATGTATATATTTCCAGAATATACAATAACTAATTAATCTGCATTAGATTATTCAAGCATACGCGTATTTGATAAAACGCTATCACAAAGTGTCCAAATTCGATATACGTATACATATGTGTATATGTATATATGTATATATGTGCATATATATATATATACAAACACATATGTATGTATATATATATATATAATTTCTTTCTTACCGGTGTCAATTAGAAAATTTTGAAATTTCTAAAATCAATGTTTCTACCTATGAACCGCGATCCACGTTATTTACGCTATTTAACGTGACGATAATTAGCACAAATTATTGAAAGATTACAATAGTAATAATAATAATAATTACAATAATAATAATAATAGTAATAGTAATCGTTATAAAATCAAAGTAAAAATAATCAGGACAATAAACCGAACTGTGGATATGTGTATCTCGAAAATAGATCTTTCTCCATATATATGATGTTCGCTCGTATAATTTTTTTTTTTTTCATTATTACTATTACTACTATTATTATTACTATTATTATTATATTATTATTAATATTTATTATTATTATTGTTATTATTATTATTACTACTATCACTATTATTAATGTTACTATTATTATTATTATTTATTATTATTATTATTATTTATATTATTATTATTATTATTATTATTATTAATTTATTTTTGGGGGTAATTTTTTTCCTCCTTTAATATTATTTTTTATTTATTTATTTATTTATTTTTTCCTTTTTTTTATCAAGATATCATCGTCATATCAATCATCATCACTTTCGTAGTTTTCCTCAAAAAATTGTTTCAGTTCTCTCCCACCCCTACCCCCTCTCTCTTTCATTTATTAATAGTTGTTACTTTACTTCACTATACTTTTCCTGTATAGAGATTTTGTTTACTTAAATGGTGTCTGTACTGTTCTCATTGCAGGTAAAACGAATCTCATTTCTTGATAATATACTCAAGTGTGTTTCTTAACATCGTATTATCTCACTTAATACAATAATAAATCATATTATTAATTACCAATTAATAAAACTTGTTTATTTTTCTTATTTTGTTATACCTCTCCTTCTCTCTCTCTCTCTCTCTCTCTCTCTCTCTCTCTCACTCTCACTCACACACTCAATCACTCTCTCTCTCTCTCTCTCTTTGTCTCTCTCTCACTTTCTCTCTCGCTCGCTAACGGCAACGTTTATGTGTATTAATTATTATCAATTAATATTATTACATTCCCGCTATAAAACGAATTATAATGAGTTTGCTTGTGTTGCTTCTTTGTTCTTGTCTATTTTCTTTTCGCGAAACATAGAAATAAATTTTTTGTTATATATGCTCCTATGTATCTATGGATGCATGAACATGTGTATATATACGTGTGTGTATGTATGTGTGTGAAATAACGCGTCAATCACAGATATACTATCTCACATTCGCCATTTTTAATTTGTCTTTTTTATTGTTGCTGTTGTTTTTTTCCCCCTATGAAGATGCTGCATCGTATTTTGTTTATTGTATAAATTTATTTGTGCTTTCTTTTCTTAATTTTTTGTTGAAGCTCGTCTCTCTCTCCCTCTCACTCCCTCTCTCTCACGCTCTCTCTCTCCCTCTCTATACATCAAGAAATTCACAATACGATTTATACTTCACTCATCATCATCATCATCATCGTCATCATCATCATCGTCATCGTCGTCGTCGTCGTCGTCGTCGTTGTTATCGTCTCGTCATCATCACAAATGTTACAAGAAAAAAAAAAAAAAAAAAAAGAAAAAAGAAAGGATTCGCAAAGCAATAAAAAGGAGTGATATTTATTCTCAAATACTATATTTCCGTGGAATTTTTTTATTTTTAATGATAATTTGATTCTTCATTTAATTACCTCGCTACAAATTACAAACTGTAAATATCTATACATATACATATACATATATATATATACATATAAAAAGACTTTTATACATATATATATATATATAAAAAATTGCGTTAATATTCTATTTTCTTTTTTCGAGAAAAGTATTTCTGGAAGTATTGTTTTTCTTTTTCTCTTTCTTTCTTCTTCTCCTTCTTCTCTTTTTCTTTTTTTCTTTTTTTTTGTTGCAAAATTTCAACTTGGTACACAGGTTTGTCGCGAAGACTTGAGAGATACATCATCGTCATTGTCGTCGTCATCATCGTCATCATCATCATCAACATCATCATCATCATCATCATCATTATCATTATCATCATCATCATCATCATCATCATCACCATTATCGTCATCACATATCTCGCGTCTTTTTTCCCTAACATATATATGTATGGTGTGTGTATATATATGTGTGTATCTGTGTGTGTATATATATACATATAAATAAATATAAATATATATATATATATACATATATATATATACACACACACGCGCGAAAAGTAAATTAATTATAAGTAGATATTACTCTTGCTTTAATAGCATTCTCTCACATTATTTGTTTCTATCTTTCTTTCTTGTTTTTCTTCTCTCGTACATAAAAAGGAGAGAAAAAAAAATATAGTTTTACATAAAACACGCTTGTGCATTTCTGAATGCCATTGAATATTTTCAATTCTCATTGTTTGTTCGTGTGTGTGTGTGTGTGTGTGTGCGCGAGTGTGTGTGTGTATGTGTATCTGTCAGTTGTTCTTTTTCATCCGTATTATTAATATTAATAATTAATAATGATAATAATAATTATAATAATATAATAATAATTAATAATAATTAATAATAATAATTATCAATAATAATAATTAATAATAATAATAATAATAATAATAATTAATAATAATAATAGTAACGTTTTTGTCATTAGATTGAAAACTACTTACACACCTGTTTTGCTTTGTTTGTTGTTTTTTGTTTTCGTTTTTCTTTTCTTTTCATTCTTTTTTCTTTTTTTTTTTTTTCTTCTCTTTAGACCATTATCTCCATTCGCGTAGAATTTTTACGTATTTCTCTACATACACGGAGATAGTATGTATATGTATATAAAATTATAAACGATTTTTGTTTTGTATCATGTGACCGAGAGAAAAAAAAAATATAAGAAAAAAGAAAAAAAAAGGAAAAAAAAAAGAAAAAACAAAAAACTTTTCAGTGTCATCGTGTTTTCTTTATTTTATATAATTCTAATTGTCGGAGAAAAATTAGAATTATCGCTAATCTTTCATTAGAGAAATATTTTACATATACATATAAATGTATTTATTATACTGCTAGTATTAAATCTCAGGCAATCGGTAAAAAAAAAAAAAAAAAAAAGAAAAAAATTAAAATAAAAAAAAAAGAAAGAAAAAATTAAGACATTAATAAACCTTTTCTTTAAGCTATTTTTGTTTTTGTTTTTGTTTCTTTTTTTTCTGTTTCTTCTTCTTCTTTCGAGAGAGAGTATATTTCTTTGGAAATAAAAACTAAAAATGACGCAATCGAATCCAAATACAGTACGGCAATATAATGCATGACTTTTTAATCATTTATTCATTCTATGCAATTTAAATGTTGCTTCGTTAAAGACCAATTAATTACGTATATCAATAAGAGAGAAAAAAGATGTGTGTGATTAGATTTTTTTTTTTTATATATATATATTCCTTTTTTAATTCATATCCAACAAGGAAATACAGAAAGCCGAGGAAAAAAAAGATTTATAATAATAATAGTAATAATAATAATATTAATATTGATCATAATAATAATAATAATAATAATAATAATAATAATAATAATAATGATGATGATGATGATGGTATAATTAAGAAGAATTTATCTAATGATAAATAATTATCGTTTAAACATAATCATAATTCAGGCTCTAATATCGCACAAATTAATTATCAGCTAAGAATAGGATTCTTCTTCTTCTCCTTCTTCTTCTTTTTCTTCTTCTTCTTCATCTTCCTTTTCTTTTTTATTTATTTATTTTATTCATTCACTCATTCATTGAATTATATATATATATATTTATTTATATAATTTTAAATATATCAATATTTTAATTTATATTAATACCAGAACGAAGCTTTCGATTTTTTGAGCCAAACAAAAAAAAAGAAAAGTAAAAAGAAAAATACAGAAAGAGGGTTGGGCAAGAACAAAGAATGAGGTTGGTTAAAAAAAAAAAAAAAAGAAAAAGAAAAAACAATCATCTCGATCAATGAATAGACACCATCATCATTCTTTCAAAATATTTAAACATTATTCACGTTACTTCGTTTTGTACTCTATATCAATGACCCAGTCGATGCGTTAAATAACGAACGATAATATGTACGAACAAGTATTTATAAAGGATCTTCATAAAAAGATCAATGATCTAACTTCATCTAAAACTGATTCAATCAAGACCTGGCATACACTTTTACTAGATATTCCAAATTGATTTTATTATTGTTTGTATATGTATATATACATACATATAGATATATACATATATATATACGTATGTACATATATATATATATTTTTTCTTCGTTATATATATATAATTCCAGACAAAAACAGAAGTCCAAGAATCGAGAGCCAACTACCTCACATGAAAAGAGAGTTTTTTTTCCTTCTTTTTATTATTTCTATTATTATTATTATTATTATTACTATTATTATTATTATTATTACTATTGTTATTGTTATTATTATTATTATTATTATTATATTAGATCATTTTAGACAAGAGATAGAAAACCGATATATATATACACACATCTATATATATAGATATATATATATATATTATATATACACACACATACGAAAACATACGTTTTTACACACACATATATATATAAATATACATATATATATATATATATATATATATGAAAGAAATATATAAAGAAGAAAAGAGCAAGGTAGAAAGGACAAATCCACGGAGAGAAAAAGAAAGAAAAGAAAAAGAAAAAAGTAGAAATTATTAGTTAAAAAGGAAGAAGAAGAAAAAAAAAACAGAAAAAAAAAATTATTATCAAATAAAGAAATAATCCAAAATCTAAATCTCAATAAGGAAAGTACAATAAAATTTCTCGCGAATTAATCGTCATGATTACTGCCAGACTGTACTTGGTGGTAATGATAAAGTTACAGGAAATGCACTATTCAGAAACTTGACGAAAGTTTGTTGACGCAAATGCAAACATATAATAGCACGCTCTCTGTCTGATATACATACATACATACATACATATATATATATATATATATACATATACATATATATATACACATACATACATACATACATATATACGTAAATATATCAGAATCATTCTCTCTCTCTTTCTCTCTATTTATCTTTTTCTCAGCCTCTCTACACACACAATGGATCACCCTCTCAATCAGTCTCTCCCTCTCAGACATTCGGTGATCTCTCTTTTACTCTCATCTGATCTTTCACTTTCTTTCTATTATTTTCTCTTCCTACCCTCTCTCTCTCTCTCTCTCTCTCTCTCTCTTTTTATATCGCTTGCTAGCTCTAAGCCCTTTTCGTGTTGACTATCTGCTGTTTTCTCACACACAACACACACGTAGATTTTTACTTACGCTCATACTTTTTCTATCTCCCTCTCTCCTCTCTCTCTCACTCTCTCTCTGTCACCCACACACTATCTTTTTCTCTCACACACAAATGCACATACCCTCTCCTCTCTTTCTCACAATTCTTTTTTCACTTTCTTTCTTTCTTTCTTTCTTTCTTTCTTTCTCTCTCTCTCTCTCTCTCTCTCTCTCCCTCTCTCTCACTCTACACTCAAGGATGAATTCCCTCGAGTCCTCGGAAGCAGCGGACAGATTTTTTTTTTTTTTTAGGGAGTACATCGTGCACGACACACGTTTAATAGTCAATTGGCCGTTTGTCGTCAGAGGTGTCGCGCACGCGCGGTTTTTTCTTCTTACTGTATTACGCAGTGTGTGTGTATGTTTGTGTATGGGTGTGTCTATCTTCTGTACGTTTGTCTCTGTCTGTCTGTTTGTTTGTTTGTTTGTTGTTTGTTAATTCTCTTTTCTGTGAATGCGTGCGGATGTTCTTTTAATATGTATACGTATATGTATGTGAATAGGTGGTAGTGGTGTGTATGTATATATTGGTACAGTAGGTACGGCGAATGTCCTTCTTTTAGTGTATACATCTCTGTTTTTTCTTCTCTTATAATACGTCTCTCTCTCTCTTTCTCTCTTTCTCTCACACACACACTCTCTCTCTCTCTCCCTCCCTCCCTCACTCTATTTCTCTCTCTCTCTCTTTCTCTCTATGTATCTCGTTGATGTGTATGTAATTAGAGCGTTGTGTGTATGTACGTACGTACGTAATATGTATGTATGTATGTATTTAGGTGTGTGTGTGTGTGTGTATGTGTGTATATGTATGTATATGGTATTTATGTATGTAAAGTATGTAATGTAGTGTGTGTGTGTGTGTATGTGTGTGTAAGTATGTACGTGTATATGTTACGTGTAGCATGTACGTGAATGGCTAAAGGAAATTAGATCGGAGGGTGGTGCAGGAGTGTATGTCTGGGGTTCAAGGTCAACGGGGACTCGGAGCAGGTGGGCTTGGCCGGGGGTCAGGCTCGCTCACTATGCTGTGTGGTAGACCGGGTAATCCAGCAGTAGGGGGAGCTGAAGCAGGGCCTCCAGCCCCGCCGCCGCCTACCGTTGGACCCGCGGGGCCTGTCGGACCCCCGGCGCCTGCACCGCCTGCCGAGGAGTTTGGTCCGCCACCACCCCCACCACCACCGCCGCCGACGACGGAATGCCCACCGGGAGGTGGGGGTGCAGAATCGTGAGGAGTCGTTGAATGCGCCTGTTGAACGGGCAGCGCCCCAGCGTAGTATCCGCCGTTGATCCCCTCGGGGTAGCTGCTGGAGAAAGCGAAAAGAAATTGGCCACTTCGATAAATGCCTTTTACAAAGTGCCCAATCGATCTTAGGAAATCCAAAGGTTCGAACGCTTCTATAACCACGTTACTTTACACTTGATTCTCTTTCCATGTAATACGAGTTAACATCTGCTTGAAAATCTGTTTCTGTAAAAATTACGATATCTTTTTCCCGGGTGCAAGAAAAAGAAATTGCGACGATACTCCAAGTATACCCTACGATTTTTAAGCTTGAGCTCAATTTTATTGCATTATAAGGACGCTTACCCGGTCGAGGAAAGGAAATACTCCTTGTTTACACAGTTTCGTAAGCAGTCTGGTATGCGACCGACGATAGCTCTTCGTATTTCACTGGCCGCCATCTCACGTAGTTCGGTGCAGCTTGCATCGCTGTAGAATGCAGCGTGTGGTGTGCACAACAGATTGGGCGCGTCTTTCAACGGACCTATGCATATACCGAAATATTTCTCTCTTAGGATACGTTTTAGGACCGTTCCCCCCTTTTTTTTCTTTCTTTTTTTTTTTCTTTGTTATTCCTTTTTCTTTTTGTTTCTTAGATTCTCTACTCAAAATTTCAACATGTATTGTCGACGTACACATTTGCTTTTTCCTTTTCTTTACTTATTTTTTATATCTCTAACAATGTCCGACAATTAATCAATGAACGATTGACAAAGCACGCAATACGATGTAACAATACATGTTTTTCTACGTATGTTCACCTTATTAAATTCCTCTACACAACATGCCATGCCGTGGATACCATCGGGGAGATGCACTGGTGTATATACCAGATGGTCAAAGAAGAGGACCAGGATGACCAAAGGAAATATTAGTTAGAGAGGGAGGGTTAGGTATGGTCAGATAAAACTCACATTGCGTAGACTGACCCTGAAAGACGTTGTACGGTTCATTTTCATGAACGTCCAATGCCGCTGCACGAATTCTACCCTGTTTAAGTGCGGCAGCTAATGCATCATCGTCTACCAGTCCACCTCGTGCTGTGTTTACTAAAAATGCTCCTGGTCTCATCTACAAGATATCATTGTCTCGTTAAAATATCAAACAAATATATATTTTTTTATGATCGTCGTCGAGCTTGTGATATAATCGAACATAATAAGTACCTGCTTAATAGTGAATTCATTTATTAGGTGATGATTGTGCTCATTCAAGGTACAGTGTAGAGATACACAGTCGGACTGAAATAGTAAATCCTGAAACGTACGAATATAAATTAGTAAGTATGATTTGTTTATATTTTATTCGAGAAAAAGATTCTGCAAGTAAAAAAGATTCTTCACCTGTAATGTATAAACCCTGGTGAGTCCAAGAGATTTCTCGATTCCATCAGGTAGGTAAGGGTCATAAAAGATGACAGTAAAACCGAAAGCTTTAGCACGTAATGCGACTGCAGAGCCGATCCTGCCCAAACCGACTATGCCAAGTGTGTCACCTCGTATCCTTGCACATCCTGTTGCTGCTTCCCTGACCTAAAATATAACAAACGTATAAGAATATCGTATTTATTTTTCTGAATAATAAAAAACAAAAAGAAAGACAGAAAGAAAAACGTAATAGCGAGAATTTCTCGATTCGTTCTCACCTGTTCAGGTCCAGTGAATTTTTTTCCTTCGCGTACCATATTTGCCAACCAATATGTGCGTCGATAAAGATTTAGAATCAGACAGAGAGTGGTGTCCGCTACTTCTTCGACTCCATAGCCAGGCACATTGCACACTGCGATGCCAAGTTCGCCAGCTGCTTTGACATCGATATTATCCACCCCAGATCCGATTCTAACGATGATCCGTAGTGTTTTGAACTTTTCAAGGTCTTCTTTTGTCAAAATTATAGTATGCCACATAAGTGCACCTACAGCTTCGTTTAATACCTACAAAATATATGTAACGCATCGCTTTAAATCTCTCTTCTACAAGATACGATAAATCTTTCTCTTTTTTACGATACACCGTCACAAAGATCTTACCTTCTCATGAATTTCTGATGTTGACTGAGCATCACAAAATGCCACAGTCGCAACATCTTTAAGAATGGGCATTTCGATGGAACAATCTCGTCCATCGAGTAAAGCCACTAATGGTCGTGTTTGGATGGGCCCGTTTGCAATAGGGCCCCTTAGATTCTCCATTCGAGGGCGTTTGGGCATCATCTTCCGTTTGTCCATCGGTCAGACAGCCCCCCCTATGTTTGTATTTTTCACTCTTACTCTCAGTTTCACTAAAAATGTCCACTATTTCTCAAAAAAGTCTTATAAACCACTGGTAAAGAAGCCTCTTCGAATGTGTGATTATATGGTTTTGCACTTTGATGCTTTGTCACACAAATTGTTGTTGCAACACTGACTTCTGGTTGGTTTTTGTACAAGGACCGCAGAACCTCCAACGCATCACGAATCGTTGAATACCGTCTCCTGTAAATAAGGAAAACAAATACCGTGTAAGTACAATATTGTATACGTATAGAAAGAAAACATGGACTACACATCGAAAGCTCTTTTCAAACTTTTGTAAACTATAATAAACTTTATAATAAACTTTATAAAAGTGAAACATTTTGTTCGCACAAAAGATTCGCCAATACCAAATTACTTCATCTTTTGGTTTAGAAGTAATTCTAACAAAGCATGCTCAAGAGTATGCATATAGTATATGTATCATTAGCTGCATAAGCAATGGATACACATATGCGTCTATATAAAAAAAAAAAATCATAGAAATCGATAATCACGTGTAATAACAATAAATGCATAGAAATGAAATAAATAAGCTATAGGATCGTCACATGAAAAGCTTGAAAACGTATGTTGCACGTAACGACGAGAACGACGACGAACGTACATACATCTTTGTTATGGAAACGGATGAAAATGTTAAATATTAACGAATGATACTAAATCAAAGATATATTAGATTTCGCATATTAAATGACCACCTTTAAGCGACTAGCATGAAAATAGTTACTTATTGGCGAGATATCGTGTCGCTCTGGCGCAACGCAGGACATAATGCGAAACACACAATTCGTAACAGCGTGCGCGAAAGCAAGCTTTTTAGGTTACCTTGAAACGCGCCGGCTTAACCTGCGCACTACGTACGTTCAACGATGTAAAATAATAATATCGTTTAGGAGCGTAAAAATGACGAAATAACGAATATCACTGTAACAACGATGTAAAGTAGATAAGAGAATTCGTACGTTATTAGTTAAAACGTCGAGAAAAGGAGCTCGTAGAAGCGCAGAGGGCACCCAGAACGAAATCACTGGCTGGGGATAATGTTTTCGGGTGCGTTGATACAGTACACTTGGCGTTGGTAGTAGCACGATATATTAGGTCGTATTCTTTTTAAAAGCTTCAACTGATTTCTCACTTCTTAGCCAATAACGGTCAACGGGGAAACTTTATCGATGACCAATAACAACAGAGAGATATATATATAACATACGTATATGCGTGTGTGTATCTCTCCGTACGTGTGTATATATATGCTCTTGAGTAAATTCGTCGGATTTTTTTTTTTTTTTTTTTCTTTTCTTTTACAAACAATGCTGTTCACGCATTCGATCCAGTTACTATACGAGAGCAATTGGAAAACCAATCATAGTACATCTACGTTTGATGCACAAGAGATTACATATATATGTATATATGTATATATATAGATAGATACATACATACATATACATACATATATACATACAAATATATGTAATAATTAATGTACACGCACGGTAATTTCTTTTCGCAACTCCTGAAAATGCTCAAACTGATTTTTCTCGTTAGAGGCCTCTGTATGCGTTGGTCAACGAGTCGAAAAGAATAACCCCAAAACGATACCGATTTATGATTCAGCGCTTTTATGTGGTAAAACGGAAAAGTGCTGAACTAGTAAAGTTCCATAAGAAAAGTCGGCGGACTCTGACGCGTGGCGCCCTCGCATGCGTGAACGGACGCTTTGCAAGTGTGCTTAGGTATAATACCATACACACACGTTGCTTTCATACGAGAGACAGATACTACTACTACTACTACTACTACTACTACTACACTACTACTACTATTACTACTACTACTACTACACACTACTACTATTCCAAACTAACTCCTTCTTCGTATACTTTGTTTAAAAGGCCGATTCGTAATAAGATTATTACGCACGTGCCTATTCCTTAAGCAAAAAGAAAGCCTCGAGCAAATATTTCGTGAAATATGAAGAGAGAAAGATAGATAGATAGAGATAAAGGAAACGTAAACGTTACAACGATCGTTTCGAATAATCTCTCTCTCTCTCTCTCTCTCTCTCTCTCTGTCTCTCCGTTTCCTTCTCTCATTTACTCTCACTTGAAAATTATTTTGGCATTGGCCAATAAATTCAAGGACAAACTTTTTGAAATGTTTACACCGTTGCATAAAATCCCTCGTTTTTATGTTATTCATACAAAGACTAAATTGTTACTCAAACGATAATTACATATGAGGTAACATAAAAAAAAAAACAAACAAACAAATAGGAAAAAAGAATAAAATAAAATAAAAAAGAAAAATAAAAAAGATATACACTTTTGTAATACAAATAAACTTTTTCAACGATAAATGGATTGGATATTTTCGGATTTTTTTAATCAATTTATCGATATTCCTCCTTATCGATATTTATCGATAATCGGTATTAGATGGGGAAAAAAAGAAGCAAAAATAAAAAAGAAATCAAAACTAACCTAGAATTTTGATAATCGAAAGAAAGGTGCATCGATAAACCCTACACCGTTTTCACACGCATCGTGCTTGAACAACGCACCGCTTGAAGGATAGAGAGAGAGAGAGAGAGAGATAGATAGATAGATAGAGAAAGAGAGAGAAAGAGAGAGGAGTGGGGGAAGAGTGGGAGGGGGAGAGAGAAGACTTCTGAGTTTCGCTCGAATCCGTAGGTCAACATACGCGCGCGCATAATCGGAGAATACGTACTACATAGCTTCCGCGCGGAGAGAGAAGGCTACACAAAATGAGATCTGATGCTGGCCTCAGCGAAAGCGAGGATGCGATACTAACGCGAAGTGCAAACCCAAGCACTTTGACTTGGGCACATGTTGTGCCAACTCAGCGAAAACCCGAGCTCATATCATCAAAAGGAGAAGAGACAGAGAAAGAGTTGAACGGAGAAAAAGAAAGAGCGAAAGAGAGGAAGAGAGAGAAACAGACAGAAAGAGAGGGAAGAGGCGAAGAGATTAAGTCCTTGTTCGACAGCTGGCAGCGTATATATCATACAATGTACGCGTACGTGAAGTTTAACCCGAGGAACGAAGTCACGGATGCATTTGAGGAAGCAAGTTAAAGGAGAAAGAGAGAGAGAGAGAGAGAGAGAGAGAGAGAGAAAGAAAGTGCAAGAAAGAGAAAAAAAGAGAATCAAGCAGAACCTCGTATTTACCATATACATATATACTACTCCCTACCACTACACGACTATCATTCGTAACTAGCTATAAACGTTAACGACCACGTACTATGCTCCGAGTCACTCCCCCCCTCATACCCCTATCTCACCCCCTCCCTCTCCTCCACAGGCACTTCGTCGTTTATCTCGAGAACCGTGATTTCGGTACATGTGGCGCGCGCGCTTTGTCGATTACACGTAAAAAAAAGAGAGAGGGTGGGAGAGAAAGATATTATCATAATGGTATTCATTTAGAGAGTGTTAAGTGTTAAGAGAGAAAAGTAGAAAAAGCAACCCCTTAAGAAAAGAACACTTAAAAAAAAAGGGGGAGAGAAAGAAAAAAAATTGATTATATACTTTGAGTTGTCCTTTGACCCTCTTTCCATTTCCATGTGACATTCATAGCATTTATGCTGCGTTGCATTATATACAACCACGTCCACGTTTCTAACGCTCGCGTTACTCATCTCCACCGACCTAACCTAACCTAACCTAGCCTAAACTAAACTATACTAAACCTAACATAACCTAACGTAACTTAACCTAACCTAACCTAACGTAACCTAAGCTAACTTAACCTAAACCTATCTCTCTCTTAATCCATCCATATAAGAGAGAGAGAGTAAGAGAGAAAGAGAGAGTAAAGTTAGTAAAATTTTGTCACCAAAATTTCTTTCGACTCAACGTCGACTTGGTTTAAGTGATTAAATTCAACCCTTTTGCTTTAATCTCACAGTGTGCAACAGAGTTTTACAAGTTGAACGGATGAATAAGGGGATGGAGAGATAAGAAGGTGGAGAAGGAGAGCTAGGTGAACAAGAAGGAAGAAGGAGGGAGAGAGAAGGAGAGAGAGAGAGAGAGAGAGAGAGAAGAAAAGAGAGCACGCGCGGGAAGGGTGAGGTAGATAGAGGGGTTGAGTACAAATAGTAGTAGAAGGAGAAGGAGCAAGAGGGGGAGGGAGAGGATTGAAGTCGAGCTGGTGGCGGGGTGCTATGAGGGCGAAGTTATCCAATTATTGTCTAACCTGGGAGCAACTTTACTTGGCTGAGAATCGTGGAGGGGTGACGAGGGGAGGGGAAGGGAGAGGGAAACTCGTCCTCCCGGCTCTCTCTTTCTTTCTCTCTCTCTCTCTCTCGCTCTCTCACTCACTCACTCACTCTCACTCCCTACAATCGAGCCACGATAAAGTAAAGTTTGTTTCAAAACTTACCTCAGCGAAGTGACTGGGTTTTTGTTAGTGACACGTGAAATTCAAACGACCGTGCCACCCTTCCCCCCTCTCTCCCTCTCTCTTTCTATCTCTCTTTTTCCCTCATCCTCGCAAAATAATCGCGTAAGCTTTTTTTATCCCCCTGTGATAACTTCCGCAAGGCAAAAAATCGTCGTCATTACGACGACGTTAAACTTGGAGATTCGCTTTCTCTCTCTCTCTCTTTCTCTCTCTCTCTCTCTCTCTCTCACACACATACACATACACATACAATTTCCTCCTAGTTGAGATACATTTTATCGCCTATTATTTCCATGTATATCTCTACTATATCTCGAGAGATACTCGTGAGCTTCGATCGATACGTGTCCAAGATTAGGGTAACTACGAAAGGCTCTTGCATATAGATGCTATCACGCGAGACTGTTATGACACGCGTTTGAGAATTTATTATGATTCTAATCGGTCGGTGATAATATTTCTTTTAATTGCGATAGATATTTTTCTTTGATATAAATATTATACTAACTATATTAGATTGTGAACGGTAACAACAAGAGTAAAATAAAAATGAAAAATGAGTGAATAAATAAATAAAAAAAATGAAAAACCTAAAGAATCGCAGCAATAAATTTTTCGGAATTTATAAAAGAAAGAAAAAAAAAGACAAAGAAAAAAAAAAGAAAAACAAGAAAAATTTTATTTACTGCAAAGTATCGTACCACGTGTTGCAACATTTAGAGAACAAAAGTTCAAGGTGAAACTATTTACATAGTAACGCGTCAGATAGACGATGCACACAATTATTATTATTATTATTATTATTATTATTATTATTATTATTATTATTATTATTCATTTCAAAGAAATGAAAAGTCTAAAAGAAAAAACTAGAATGGATCTATGGATCTTTCTTACTATTCTCCTACGACAAAGACGAAGAAGAAGAAGAAAAGAAAACGAAAAAAGTGAAAAAGAAAGAAAAAAACAAACAAAAATAGAACCGTAAAAAAATATATCACACATACGTACGTACGTACAAGAAAAAGAAAGAGAAAAAAAATAGAGAGAGAGAGAGACACTCATGCATAAGAGGATTTGTTTCACGAAACTTTTCGGAGTATGGCCTACCTACATACACATATACTAACGCAACCCACCCATCCTCCCACCCACTCTTCCTTCCTTCCTTCCTTCCTGAAGTTTTCTTCGCCCTCGAGAAAGAAAGTTTACTTCTTTGTGGGATCTTCGTCGGTTTTGCGCCCGCCAATGGCGGGAGCGTATGTTGAAATTTGAAATGTATCATCGGTGCACGATTACAACGATCTCTCGAAGATTTCGAGAAGAAATTGCTGGACACAATCTTTCTCTCTCTCTTTCTCTATATATATATATATACATATATATTTTTTTTACTTTCTCGAGAATCTTTGCCAAACGTAGAAGTAGGACCCTTGAAGGGTGAGGAGGAGAAAAGAGGGATATGATGACGAGGAAAGGGTGGAAGCATTTTGTACCTTCTGCGTTCCCTACTACTACTACTATTACTACCACTACTATCACCACCACCATTACTACTACCACTTCCCCCCCCCTTCACTGGTTCTCCTGCAGCACCTCTTGCAGAGAAACGAGCGAACGGCCATGAAGGTGGAAAGGGAGAAGGAAGAGGGGGAGAGGGTGCTGGAGAACGGCAACTACTTAAAGTTGGCGGAAAGTTTGGCTCGGCAGCAAAGTTAACTCAGTTAAGTTCTCTACTCCTAAAGCGAAACTTCGGTTCTCTCCAACGCCTGGCCCTTCCTTCCTTCCTTCCTTCCTTTCTCCCTTCTTCTCCTTCTTCTTCTTCCCCTCCCTCCCCCCACCCTTCCTATATCTCTCTCTCTCTCTATCCCACACGTATGTACACCTGTGCGTTCATTCCTTCACCATATACTCTCTTTCTCTTTCTCTTTCTCTTTCTCCTGTTTTTTCCGTTTCTTTCTTTTCACGGTCTTCGCCATCATCTTCCCGCCATTCTTGAACCGAAAGAGTAACTACTGTGTTTTACGAGTAATTTTCTTCTCTTTCTTCTTCTTCTTCTTCTTCTTCTTTTACTTTTACTTATTTTCTTTCTTGTTTTTGTTGCCCGAAGCTCTTTCTCTTTTTCTTTCTCTTTCTCTTTCTCACTTCGAAGATATTTATTTTTAATTATTGACGTGATAAGGAAAGAGATCGATCGATCGATCGATCGATCAATTAATATTGTTATTGTCGTTGTTACAACATTTTCGAAATTTTGAGAAAATAATCGAGACTGTGAATGAACTTTTTATATATAACGAGAAAGAATCAACTCGATAACAAGTGGTTGAAATAACATAGGCATCTCATGTAAAGATCTCTTATCTTTAGTCGTAGGGGGAAAAACGATCCGAAGAAATCTCGACGCAGGGAGAGAGAAAGAAAAAGAAAGAGAGAAGGAGAGAGAGAGAGAGAGAGGCACGCGAGTGAAAGCGATAACGTTAGGCGACTTTAATGTCGTTTCGTTACTTGCACGCACCGCGTGTCTCGCACGAGTACGTGAAGTACGATATCCACCGCAAACTGCAACGTGGCAAAGCTTTCAAGTTAGTAGTTTCATATATAGAACCTATGTGTGCGTATGTTTATGTGCGTGCGTGCATATGTGAATATACACATCACACATACCCACGTGCGCGCGCGTAACATATACATATACGTATATATGTATGTATACGTGGCATGAAAAAGGGAAATTTCTTAATAGACCGATTAAAGGAAGTACACGAAAAGTACATTTCGTTTCCTTAGATTTTGAAACGTCGAGAAGGTTTAGAAAAACGATCAAGGGGTTTCGTAAAAAAAAGAGAGAGAGAGAGGGAGAGGGAGGAAGAGAGAGAGAGAGAGAGAGAGGGGAGAACCTTCTTCCTTTCCCTTATGGCGACGGTCATAACTAGGATCGTCAAGGATCAGGAGTGAGAAGAGTAATCCAACGCTTTCGGTGGTGCTCGTTTTCGTATTGGTCGACGCCCCTAACGTCGACCGTTTTATTCAAGGACGAAGCGTTATCCATCTTCGTAAGGAGATGAAGTCTGCCAACGGTAGTGAAAACGTTCGTGAAGGTGAGAGAAGAAGAAGAAGAAGAAGAAGAAGAAGAAGAAGAAAAAGAATTTGACTTTATAATCGAAAGAAGGATACGATGAGAATAAGAATGTCTTCTTCTTTCGGGGAGGAGAGGGGAAGAAAAAAGAAAAAATAAAGAAAAAAAAAAGGAAGAAGAAGAAAGGAAGAAGGGAAAAAAAGCGTTAAACTCATCTTTTCAATATGTCTTTTCTTCTCGTGTTCAATCGTGTGCTGTACTTAGTTAGAATAAGAAATTTCTATTGTATTGTAAAAGAGAAGATTCTCTCTCTGTCTCTCTCTCTCTCTCTCCTCTCCCTCCGTGTGTTTGCTGTGCTATTAAAGTATACATTAATTTCGAAGAAGGGAATGAATGAATGAATGAATGAATGAATGAATGAATGAACGAGAAAATAGAATCATAACTTTGGTTTTATCTCGAAACAAGGATCGATATTATCGACGAAACATTTTCTTAGATAATAATTTCAACAACGATCTTCAACCGCACGAAGTTATACTACGGTATTTGGCCTATGACCTGCCGCGTTTGAAAAGTGTGCTGATAAGAAACATCGAAGAAGAAGAAGAAGAAGAAGAAGTAAAAGTAGAAGAACTAGAAGAAGTAAAAGTAGAAAAAGTAGAAGTAAAAGTAGAAAAAGTAGAAGAAGAAGTAGAAGTAGAGGAAGAAAAAGAAGAAAAAAGGACGAGATGGAGGAGGAGAAGGAGGGAAAGGAGAAGCGCGTTTATATACGACGCCCTCGCGGGAGTACCAGGTGTACACAAAACGATTTCCTCTTCTTCGACGGGCGACGCACTCGGCAACCGCGAGCAGCACCAACCAGAACGACCGACGACGTTCGTTTATCGTAAATGTATTGGTACGTAACTGTATTTTGCTTGAAGAGCAAACGAGAAAGCAAGAGCGAAAGACCAAGAGCGAAAGAGAAAATAGAGAGAGAAAGAGAGAGAGAGAGAGAGAGAGAGAGAGAGAGAATACAACACGAGAGTCCATTCTACGCGCAATCCCCCCAACCTCCTCCTACCCCCTAACTCCTTCCCATTACCCCTCCCTAGTGAACAGCGCGAACTGCTCTCCATCGCGTCACGCTTAACGTGTGTGCGCGCGAGAGAGCGTGTGTTGCTGCTGCTGCTGCTGCTGCTGCTATTGCTGTTGCGCTGGTACCCCTCTGTGCACGTTTAAGATGTTATGTTGCTGGTGGCACGCCAGTGCCGCCGCCGCCGGCCAGCCAGCCAGTCACCCAGCGACGACAACGACGACGACGACGACGACGACGACGAACCGCACAGCGGGTTAGGACAAATGCGTGGAAGAGCGGAGGAAAGAGGGGGAGGGGTTGCATGGGAGTTTAGTTCCTCCTAGTGAATATGGCATCTTGACTCCTAGTAGTGGAGCGTGGCAAGCAATGGCCGGCCCCGATCGATGTCTCGGCTTCTCCCTCCCTCCCTCCCACCCCCTCCCGCTCACTTCGTCTCTCTCACTCTCTTCCCCCTCCCGACAACACGACCCTCCCCACCCCTCCCTCTTTTAGCCCAATAGCTGTCGCAACCTGCACCATCGCCGTGTCTCATCCTTCTCTCGTCTCGTCTCGTCTCTTCTCTTCTCTTCTCTTCTCTTCTCTTCTCTTCACTTCTCTTCTCTTCACTTCTCTTCTCTCGACAAACCAAATCCCGAAGCTGCCGCTGCTTTTGCTGCTACTACTACTACTACTATACTACTACACTGCTCCTGCTATTGCTATTGCTATTGCTGCTGCTTACCGTTCGACTTTCTCACTCTCTCATTCTGTTTACAATGAATGGATATATGCTATCCACTTTACTCTCTTCTACCCTCTCCCTCCTTTCTCCCTTCCTCCTACCATCCACCACCTCTTTTCGCATTATCCCTCTACCCTCTACTTAATAATTAACCTCTTCCTACACACAACAGTATACCGATGATTTGCACACGAAATAAACATACCAGAAACTTTCTTATGCGATATGGTCGATGAAAAGGGAGGGTAGGAGAAATCTTTTGGATGGATGGATTCATTTTGTTTTGTATTACTGTATATTACCTTATGTATTCTTCGTAAGAATTTTAGACGTTCGATACGATAGCACGTACTCTGACTAAACCTTCCAATCATTAGCGATTAATTCGTATTCGTTCGTTTTATATATGTGAATGTAACTACGAATGTGTATTACGAAAATAATAAAAATTAGACGAATGTATTCTTTGTCAAAGCATTGAAATTCTTTTAAGAGTCACTTTTGTTTCGTGCATAGTAGTACTTAACGTATTCGTGTATTGGACAGTTTATGCAATTATTATATAGGGTGTTGTGATTACAAGCGTGTTCTCGGAATACCTTGTTATAGGAGGGATGGTATTCCGCAATTTCTTTTTTTTTTTTTATCGTGTTCTCAACCGTACCATGTAATAAGAGGGTTATGTGTGTACCCGTTTCATTATTATCGTTACTATTTGGTATTTATATATGCGTGTATATATAAATGTGGTGACACTCGGGTCCGATCTAATAATAATATCTGTAATTTATTCTGTTCCTCATTTCGATTATTATTATTATTATTATTATTATTATTGTTATTGTTATTATATATAAATGTTTATCGAACCGTTTTGTAAATAGAAAAAAAATTGTAAAATAATGGTTAAACAAGGCGAATCAAAAATCGTTTCACTTTTGTAACAGAGGTAGGAAAACAATGTACGGTGTATAAAGACAAGTTCGCCGTTTTAACTTTCATCAGGGAAGTTTGATTTCTTTCTCGAGGCAAAGTTTTTTATTAAAGAAAAGTACGAAGAGAGATGACTCTTTTCCTCCCTCTCTATCTCTCTTCCTCGAAAATTAGCATCGACAGAAATTCCTTCGTCCCCATGCATATACAATGCGTATATATGTATGTATGTATGTATCTATGTATATACATATGTGTGTATATATATATATATACATACATATAAAAAGTTAGAAAAATACATAACACGATCGGAAAGAGTCTACAAATGGGATTAAAGTGGTACTTGTAACCATTGAAAATGTTCAACCCCTCTTATACGAAAAGATATTCGTACAACGTTAGTGGCCCAAAAACAACTCTCTCTATCTCTCTATCTCTCTTCCTTCTCTATGTGAGAAGATAAGGTAGAAATCTAATAAGTTTAAGTATGTATATACGTATGTGTATATATATACATACATATATATATATATATATCGCTTTTACCAACTTACGTATGTTAGACAACTTTGAGATCGTTCAAAGCATACCAGAAGGAAAGTTCTAGATCCGCGTCCTTGACCTTGCGCTTTCGGCCATATTTCTTAGCTCGAACAATGGCACAGTAGTACTTAAAAACCTCGAGATCATAGAATTACGTACGAGATGTCTCGAGAAAATCATTTTATATACAATATGTGTACGTGTGCGCGCGTACACGTATGTGTGTAGAGTGAACGAAAAGTTCTTAATTAATTTTACGTATGAATTACTCTTTTTCGCGACTTTTTAGGTTAGCTTTTTCATATCTTTTTAGTTTTCTTTTTTCCAGATTGTAAAACTACAAGGTCTAGGAACTTATGGCCCACTTAAGAATTTCTGACCCATCCTGTATATAAATGAATAATTTTCTAAGTCAATCGGTTATCACGCTACAAATCTTTGAAAGTTAAGAGAAAAGAAAACCATTAACGCGTTCACATGAATGCGCCATGACGGTCAACGGTGGGTGATCTTCATTGAGCTTTCTTGTAACACGATATTTCATTTGTTTACAATCTAGTAAAGGTTATAAATTAGATGAAAGACAAATAAATATTATTATACACAATTCAATATACTATAATTCGAAACAACAGAAAGTCGAAAAATTAACCGAAAAGATTCTTAAAAAAAAATAATAATAGAAATAAAAAATAAAAAAAAAAAAGATTTTTAAAATAACCTAAAAACTTTCGATCGATCTAATTCAACAATAAGCGTGGCGTAATGATTCTGTCGAAATCCTATCAAAATACATTCGTTGCGTTGAATGAAAAAAGAAAAAAGAAAATTAATCGATTTGCGATCGGTAATATAAATACGAAGAGATCAATGAATTACGTAGATTGTTTAAATCGAGAGGACGTTGTTCTTCTGTTGTTATTGTTATCGTAGAGAAAAGTAGTTGACCGTAGAACGACGAGAATCTATTCCAAGGAGCAACGTGTAACAACAGCAGTAGCAGCAGCAGCAGCAGGAACAACAGCAGCAGTAGGTTACAGTGCGCGGGATAGTTAAGTCAGGTCAGTTTGCTAGCTTACATAAAGAGGCTAAGTAGCGGCGAAAGGAAGAGGACAGCGAATGTTATACACGAGAAGGACAAGTTAGAATAGAGGGAAGGCAATAGGGTGGGGATAGACAAGGAGTGGGAGGTGGAGAATGGAAATGGTAGGAGTTAGTTAGTGAGTGAGTGAGTGAGTGAGTAGGTTGTATTTGTTGTGTGTGTATGAGAGAGAAAGAAAGAGAGAGAGACTTTGTTAAAAGAGTGGGGGGCACCTGTTACAACGTTCAAGACTGTCATGCTTCTCTGTCTTTCATTCTTTCTCTCTTCTTCCATTTCCCTTCTTTTTCTTCCTTCCCGTAGACACCACTTAGGTCGTTACATTGAAATTTCTCTAGACGAAGGCAGCAACGTAACCGTTCCTGTGCATAAACCCATGGACACGATCGATGCGGTCATTCTCTCTCTCTCTCTCTCTCTCTCTCTCTCTCTCTCTCCTCCCCCTCCTCTCTCTTTCTTTCTTATAGAGACACGACACATTCGCCATACTTGTGTGTGTATATATATGCATACAATGGATCTCCAAAATGAATAGCACCGAGAAGAGATCAATGATAAATGTTACAGTTTGATTTCTCCTACTTTGATTTTACTAATACTATTATTACTATTATCGAGCATCACAAATTTCTCTCTTATCTATAACCCTAATCTCTGATGAATTTACAATCATTTCTTTTAATTCGATATACACATACATACGTACGTATATGTACGTACGTATGTTCGTAACTTTTTAACAAATATTTGTTCTCTTTCCTAAGCAAGAACAACAGTTAAACGATTTCATAATCTCGTTAAAAGGGATTGAGAAAGAATAAAAAGAGAAAAGAAAAAAGTAGACAATCGTTGAACGCTAAAATAAGTATGTATATATGTATGTATGTATGTATACGTGATATCGAAACGCATAAGATTGTTTATACAACGCGATTTCGAATGTCGGTTATCACATTCTTCGAATCGATAAAACATGCTGATAACGAAATGGTCCATGAAAAAATTATGATTGTTATACTTTGTAACTTTGATAGCTGGATAAACGAATGAACGAACAGAGAGGGGGTAGAGAGAGAGAGAGAGAGAGAGAGAGAGAGAGAGAGAGAGAGAGAGAGAGAGAGAGATAATGTACGTGTGTGGAAAAATAAAGAACACGTTTTAGAAACGTTTGAACGCCGAAATGGCGCTCATCCGTATGACATGCACGCACAACATAACGTATGATTTATAACAGCGATGGTCAATTGGATACATTAGTCGAAAAATATGTTATGTTCGAACGCACGATCGGTACTCTTTTAATAATATATAATACGTATGTATATATATATATGTATATACACATACATAATGCATACGAGTATGCAAGACGATCGAACTAATCGACGACAGTTTCGTCGAGCGGTTAATTCTAAAAATCCTCCAAGCTACATCATAATTGGTCGATCTCCGTAGGGTCCTGACCATCCAATCACCGTCCGGCAAAGATCAACCAATGATAGCCGAGCAGTTCATAGAGAGCAAAACGATTCCCTACAAACGTTTACACAGAAGGAAAAATCTTTCTTTGAGAAGATTAAATCGAGGATAAAAGTTGTGAAACGAAGAGGACGTAAGTTACTTGGAATATTAAAAAAAAAAAAAAATAAATAAATAAATAAAAATAAAAAGAAAAATGAAGAAACAAAATAGAAAGGAAAAAAAAGAAAAGAAAAGAAAAGAAAAAAAGAATTTCCAAAAGAAACAACACGGTAAACAAAAAGAGAGAGAGAGAGAGAGAGAGAGAGAAAAAAGGATAGAAAAGCAAAGAAGAAAAATAAGAAATAAACAAAAATAAAACGAGAATAGAAGCGATATAAGTACTAGGTACTAGGTTAGGATTTAACTACCCTTCCTTAATGCTTTTTCACCCTACGTAGCCCCACGCGATAGAGACGCGTCTGTGACCGACAAGAGACGTGTCTCTCTCTTTCTTCCTCCCTCCCCCTCTCTCTTTCTCTCGTTGAAGTATTTCGAGAGAGTTACGGAACGGCGAGAACGCGGGTCCGCGTCGAGAGAGCACTTTGAAACGTGTCGCTGAAATCCTATCGCGGTGGTGGTGGTTCCCCGTTGTAGTCGATCAGACTAAGAGAGAGAAAGAGAGAAAGAGAGACCGGACGAGAAGAGAGTAGGAGAGAGGACGATAATCGGGCCAATCCGGCCCGATGGAAGGAATAAAAAGAAAGGCGCGTGGCTCGTTGCTGGCACGGCGTCTCCCGCCATATCGTGCCGCCAGTTGCCGCTATACGCACGTACGAACGCGAGCGTGGCAGAGAACGAGAGAGAAAGAGAGAGAAAGATGGAGGGAGAAGGAGGAGGGAGAGGACGGGAGGGTAGGCAAGCAAGCAAGCAAGCAGGCAGGCGGGTGGACGGATGGACGGACGGACGGACGGCGGGGAGGGGGGATGGAGGATGGGAGGTAGAGTAGAAGAAGAGGGGAGGAGAAATAGAAGGAATGAAGCGGGCGCACACCCACACACACGTTCGCGTCCAAACGTACGAACGTACGATTATCAGGGGCAGCAGCAGCAGCAGCAGCAGCAACACTAGCAGGAGCAAGAGCAAGAGCAGGAGCAGGAGCATGAACAACATTCAACGTGTACACATCGGTAAAATCGTAGTCGTGTAAAGAAGGAAGAAGGAGAATGTACGTAAAGGAGAAGAACGTGAGCAGTCACGGAATTCTCTGCGGTGCGTATGTAGACCGCGTGCGCCGTGCTACTACGCGGGCCGCGTCCACCGAGGAACGAGGAAGGATAGAGAAAAAGTGGAGATAGAATGGAGAGAGAGAGAGAGAGAGAGAGAGAGAGAAAGAGACGGAGAGACAGATAGAAAGAGAGAGATACAGAGAGAAAGAGAGAGAGAAAGGGAGGAGGGAATTAAACAAAAAGAAAGAGAAGGAAAAATAAAAGAAAGGAAGTAGACCGAACAGAAGAGCAAAAGGGACCGCGCCGCATCGACTAACCTGTCGGAGGCGACTCTTCCTATATTTCTCGGGCACCTTCGTACTCTTCGTCGTACTCGTGGCGTTTTCACCGGTTGTACTGATTGTGAGAGGGGCCAACGGTATAGGGGGAATAACACAAATCGTTTCACTCTTTCACCACTGTGTTCCTTCGTATCCTTTCTCGCGTTGCTTCGGTCCTTCTCCTTCTTCTTCTTCTTCTTCTTTCTTCTTCCTTCTTCTTCTTCTTCTTCGTCTTCTTCTTCTTCTTCTTCTTCTTCTTCTCTCTTTTTCTAGCTCGCTCTCTTTTACGCGGAGGGGTGTCCACACGGCGGCGCGGCTCTCCTCTCGGTTCGCGCCGCTCTCGCGTCGTCCACGGCCGACTTCGGAGAGCCTCCCCCCGTAAAGAAGCCCCGTGTCGATCGTACGAATGCGGACACTGTGATCGCGCGCGCGTCTACCCTTATGACGCCCCGATCGTTTCTTCAAAATATATCTCGATTCAACGGTTTTAATGGAAAAAAGCGAAGAACCGACGATGCGCGGAACTACGCTCGCGACACTCTCCCTCGCTGGAGGAAAATGGCGGCCCCCGGTCGCCCGAGTGACTCGCGCGCGCCACCGATCCTCTCCGTCACCAACCGACCGCTCACGGACACGCCCGAACTAACCCGACCGAGTATACCGAACGGTTGTACGCTTAAATTTAAGCAAAATTCAACGACAAACTGCCGACATCGACGATCAATTCGATATATCACTCTTTTTATCGCATACCATTGAATTATTTCATTACGTTAATAGTTTACGTTAATCTTCTTAACGATGAAACATTCTTGAAATATTCCACTTTACATACATCACACTTATCTCGTCCTTTTTATGCCTTTCATATGTTTATCATATTATTTAAAAAATTAATGTTGAGAAATTTTTATTACGAAATTGAAGAAATTTCTGCTTAATCTCTGTCCCTACGTACTAACGAAAAAACGAAACGTTTTAGATATTCAAATGTTTGTTAAATTCTATAAATATTAAAGTATATCGTATTGTTGTATTATCCACTGCATCGTTTTTCCTTCGGTAAAAATGATACGGAGTCTCCATCTTGCGTGCTCAGAATCGTCTAAATTTTATAAACTGTAATTTTTGAAAACCAAGCCTTTACATCTTTTTTACTTTATTACTTTCTAATAGAAAATCGTTGGACGATAATATTAAATGTATCTTGGTAAGCTACATCGTATGATTGGTTGACATAAGACTCTGTGATTTATGGACCAATAGAACGAGACAAAGTGCATCGTCGATTATACACTTGAATTCTCGCTATTTCATTGGTTGACAATCGAAATCTATGATTTATCGATAAAAGTCTTACATTATTATTATATTATATTTAAGAAAGTACGTATAATTGTTGTAATGTAAAAATAATTTAATAGGTTATGTTAATAGCGCTTGAAATATCAATAGTTAAATGCTATAAAAGTGATAAGAAGTTTTGATTGGCTACCGACTTGTTTAGGGATATAGTTGCATTTTTTGTCGATTATTATCGCGCAATTTAACTGTGATTAACACAAATGACGATTTAATATTAAATAATGAAATATGTAAATATCTTGTTGACCATACAAATAATATTAATAAAATAATCTATTGTATATAAATGTAAACATCAGTATGCAATTAAATTTTGTATCCTTTTGATTAGTAGAGTCATCTAACGGTCTAAGTAGACATTATAGAATACTTTGTAATTACAGACTAAGCTTTAGTACTAAATATTGAAGCATTTACTGCTGCGATCTTGGAGAGAACGGAAATATTTCGTAACGTTTGATTGGGGGAAAAAAAAAAAAAAAACAAAATAAATAATAATATTATTGTACATCTAATGGTTTCTTTCAGAACGCAGCTTAAAAATATCTAACGTATGTAAATAATATTTTCTTCGTTATAAAGAAAGATGCAAATCTGACGTTCTATCATATGTTCGTTACAAGTTTTTCTCCTTTGTCATTGTGTTTTTACATTTTACGTGTTGATCGTACGAAGAAATGGACCAGTACTTACATAGTGTCTTATTGTAAAATAAACATAACTGACTGGTACAATCATTATTTAAAATTATACTTGCCATTTTTACAAATCAATCGACATGTCAGACGTGAAAAGTCTTGAACATCCAACGTTAAAGGTAAATATGTGAATAATTGATAATAAAATTTATACTTTTGAATATTACATATATAAATCTTGATGAAATAATTATTAACGTATTCTCTCTTTTTTTTTTTTCTTTTTTCTTTCTTTTGTAATATAGGTTCCGTACGAACTTTTAAATAAAAAGTTTCGTTCAGCTCAAAAAACATTAGACAGGGAAGTGTCGCACGTTCAAACTGCAACGAATGAGTTAGAAAAAGGATTGAAAGGTGATGGAACTGGTGTTGCCACTGGAGAAATAACTAGACTCTTGGGTGGCGTAGTAGCTAGACTTCAAGTTTTGAAACGTAAAGCAGAAGAATCTATTGCGGAAGAATTGCAAGCTGGAATGGTTTGTAAAAGACGTTTAGATCATTTAAAGGAACATGCCAATACAGCTCCGAGTGCTGTAAATCAATGGAGAAGGCAAAGACTAGATCGTATGCTGGTAGAATATTTTCTTCGGAAAGGCTACTACAAAACAGCGACCAAATTAGCAGATAGCAGTGAATTAAGAGATCTAACAAACATTGGTACAATAAATGACATAATTATCTATTATATATTTTATATTAGTTTGATAGAGACGATTATTAGCTAAAAAAAAAGATGTATAATTTTTAGATGTTTTTATGGTATCTAGAGAAGTAGAAAAATCTCTAGCAAATCACGAAACTTCGAGGTGTATCGGTTGGTGCCATGACAATCGATCTAAGTTAAGAAAATTGGGTAGTACAATGGAATTTAATTTACGCGTACAAGAATTTATTGAATTAGTAAGAGCGGATAGAAGACTCGACGCTGTTAAACATGCCCGGAAATGTTTTGCAAATTATGACGATTATCAGTTACAAGAAATTCAATGTTGTATGGGACAACTGGCATTTCCTGCTAACCTTTATCTCAGTCCGTACAAAGACTTATTAGATGAAAAAAGGTATATTGTTTTGTTGTAATTATCGTGTAATATGTATATGTAACCGATTGATATTTTTAGGTGGGATAGATTAATAGAACAATTTAGGCACGAGAACTATAGGCTTTTTCAATTAGCCAGTCAAAGTGTATTTACAGTAGCATTGCAAGCAGGATTGTCTGCACTAAAGACACCTCAATGCTATAGTGCAAACAAAGAAGGCAGAAATCCTAGTTGCCCTGTGTGTAATGAAGCACTTAATGAATTGGCAGCTCCATTACCATTTGCTCATTGTTCTCAATCAAGACTTGTTTGTAGTATTAGTGGCAAACCGTTAAATGAATATAATCAACCAATGATGATGCCAAATGGATATGTTTATGGAGAACAAGTGAGTCAATTTGAAGCTATAATAAAAATATTCCCTTAAGCGCATATTCGCATAAAAAGTAAAAATTCGCATAATAAATATTTTATCTTATAGGCTTTGGAAAAAATGGCGCAAGAAAATAATGGTATTGTGATTTGTCCAAAGACCAAAGAAGAGTTTCCTTATAAAAAAATTGAGAAAGTGTATGTTATGTAAAATGAATAGTTTAATCTTGAATTGTATGATACATAAAACGGGAGTTTTTGTGCAACAATAGGCATTTGTTTAGATAGCGTTTATGATTTTTTTTTCTTTTTTTTTCTTCTTTTTGTTGATATAAAAAATATATTGTTTTATGCTATGTAATAATATTACTAGAGGAAAATACAACCTCTTTTTACAAAAATATTTTTATACTGATTTAATATATCCAAAATATACATTAACAAAATATATACTTTGTGTGTATTGTGATTCTGAATAATATTATTCTAATGTAAATCTGTTCATTTCTTTTTCTTTTTTTTTTACGTGTTTATTTAATACACATTGTTATTCTACAGTACACATTTAAAGGTCTCAGGTAATTATATAACTTCGATAATTAAAGAATAATATATATATATATATGTATTGTAATTCTGAATTTTGTAACTACGTTACAGCAAATTACGCTTATATTATATACATTCCCAAACATTTCGACACGTCGATAATAATCTCTAGTACCGAGGTGTCATTTTTAATATACGAGTAATCATGAGTTTATAAAAACATATAAATAAACAACACTAATTATATTAAAAACGATTATTGAATAAAATAATGATAAGAATAATAATAATAATCATTAATAAATTATAGAAATTTTTATAAAAGAAAATATTATCAAAGTCTGTTCTACCTTGGTACTAGAAAATTAATAATCAAGTTTAATAATTACTTATTAAGATGTATTGTGTATATACATCGAAATGATTGCATTAATAATATATTCAATTATACAATTTTATGTGAGATATTTAATGGAAATGCTTAACCTACATTCTTTATATTTATGATATGTATCAAAGAACGAATGAAATATTTTCACACATTCGAATTTTTATAAAAATATGTCCTTTTTACATCAGATCTGTTTTTTTAGTTTCTTTTGTTTTTATTATTTATTTATTTATTTTTTTTTCTTCAGTTATTCAAATGATGGCATATTTTTTGTAATAATTTATTGTCTGCATTGATATACATACATGAAGGATTGTCCCTTTTAGGAATTCAAATTCTGTATTTTACAATAAGAATTTTTTATTATTAGATCGTATTATAACAATAGAATTATAACAAAGGCAAGTTACAATGCCTTATATCTTGAATGCGTGTAATAGATAAATAATGCTATTAAAGTGTAAAAACAGTATATATATATATATGTATAACAAATACACGCACACATCTCATACAAGCATTACACTCATCACTCATATACATATGCACGGAATAAAAATCGTAACTACATTTGTAATTCTGGTCATAAATAGTATCTTATGGATTCTTTCTTTTTTTTTTTTTTTTTTGTAAGGCGTGCAAGATTGGAAATTCTATTTTAAATATTAATAACATGTGTAACAAGCATGTGTTTAGAAATTGAAATTTTTTTTCTTATAATATGAAAAGTAATATATATATATATTACAATAAATTTAGCATGCAAACAAAAAAGTTAATACATAAAGTATGAACATCTGTGCAATATCTACTTTATAGATAAAAAATTAAAACACTTATAATTAACTTAACTAACATTTAAAATATAAATAATAACATTTTTGATCTAACATTTCATTGTATGTTTTTTGTTCATCGAAAATATACTAAAAGGATCTAACAAATGAAAAGCAAATAGATGAAATAAAAATGATCTTTCTATTTATACAATAATTAAAACAATTTGCTCAAATACCATTATTTGCATTTAAAAGTTATTATGCAAGTATGAAGAAAGTAATCAAAGCAATATATATATATATATATATGTATATTTTAACTATATATTGTAAATCTCTCTCTCTGTGTCAATAGTTATTTTTTCAGTAATGTACCATTTCTATTTTTTATGGAAAAGATCTACAAAGTATGATGTAAAGTATGAATTATTACATTTTCTTTGGTACTTTTCTTCTTCCAAAATGTATATTATATGTTTTATTACGGTTATGAAAATAATGTAAATTTCTTAATCGATCATAAAATTTGTAAAAATCATACAAATGTAAAATCTAAATTGATCATACAAAAAATGTATCTGTCCATAATAATCTCAATTTTTAATAATCACTTCTTGATGTATATTATCCAACATTATTGTCTGTTTCATCATGGATCATTTACTCATAGAATAATAGAGTCATATAGACTCGTTCGTATCAACTTTGCTATGTTCTTATGTACTATGTTTGGTCACTTATAATGGCTTAAAAAAACATAATTTGTAAAGTTATATAAGAGCATATCATTTGTATATTGATATCAAGAGTATTTTCGTGTCCAGTAAGTTTCATTTATGTATAACAAAGGAAAAAAAAGAAACAACAATTAAAAAATGACTATTAACAAAACAAAAGTAAAAATGTAATGATATATACAAATACTACAACCTTATTAGTAGTATTAACGTTCATATCACAAACTATAAATTTATTAATAATCAAATTTGTTCTATTTCATTTCCTAGCATGCATATACATAAGTGGTATTTCAATTAAACACGTGTATGTGTAATTTTAAAATACAAACAACAGCAGTTTAAATGCTCGTTCAAAATTTTTTTCTATTAACAATATATTGCTTCAGATCGTTTTTCTTTTCTTGTTCTTTTTTTTCAAAAAATTGTTTATTTGTTTCTTTAATTAGAAAAAGATTTACTCGAACGAAAGATGAATTGTTTAATTTGATTTAAAGTTGAAATATTCAATCACAGAATTTAAAGAATTTAATTGTGTGCTTACTCTCAGCGGCTTATATTTAATTCAGGCATTTCTGTAGAACCTAATACGATGTAATTTCCTTGTTAAGGCTGATTGGTCCAATTTATTACGATATTTTGAACAAGTTGCTATATTGAGATATCGTTTACAGTGATTGCCAAGGAATCCTGTACCTCTGATCTTTTCACTTTTTCTAATCCATAACAAAATGCTGATTGTGTAATAACGATCTTTGGCATTAATTGAAATCTTTTAAAATAATTCCAGAGATCTGAGGCATGTCCAGAGAAAGTTATTCGGAAAATATTCAATATCCCCAAGATATAATAACTGGCATAACAAAAGAAAATAAAATTCCACTAAAAATGCCAGTGACAAGTGAAGCTGCGCCAAACATACCAGCTATCGATGCGTATTGTGGTTCTACCATTCTAAAAATGAAACAAAAAAAGAACGTAATTTATAATAAACGATTATTGCAATTAAATTGCTTCATTTTAGAAATATGTTCTCTTACCTAGGGCAATACATCATTGAGATTGAAGAAAGATAACCATGAGAAACACCCATTGTAATGCCAATAATCAAATATGCCCAATCATTGTTAATAAACACTGGCAAATATCTTTTTGTTTCTGCTGGATAATAATTACAGAAAAGAAACAATGGTATATAGAATATCCGTAAAACATTCGGAATCACCAGATACTTTTCACTGGGCTAAATGAAACAAGAAAAGAAAAGAAACATTTTTAAGTCTCAAATGTCGATAGCAGCAAGATATAATAAGCAATAAAATATTTATATACCCATTGAACCATAGATGCAATGGAACTACCAATCATAGCAGTAACGTTGAAAGTCAGAAAACACATAATGCTAACATAAAAATCAAGTGGAATTATGAACTCTGCACTCGAACGTTTTATATCAGATTGAACAGAGGGGAATAAAGCAAGAGTAACGAAAAAGACAATAAATATGTTAAAAAGCTGAGAAGAACACTGTGAAACTATTTTCCAATAAGGTAGCTCTTCTTTCTTTCCTCTTGTACTATTTTCCAGTTGTCTCTTATTTAACTCTTTTTGGTGAAGTAATTCGTGATATCTATAAAATCTCTTCAAAATAATGACAAAGTTAATAATATGTTCTTTTTGTTTTTTTGTTTTTTTGTTTTTTTTTCATTAGAAATAGATCTATAAGACATAAAAATTCTTACATTTAATGGAAGAGCAAAATAAGTGTCAAAACAGGCTAGAAGAATAAATAAAGCTGTTATAAAGTAATAGATAGCAGCAGTCCGTGCATTTGGTGCCATAATTTGAGAAATAAGATTAATGACAGCTGTGAATGTTCCACTTATATTCTGTAAAAATTAATTGCGATAAAGATAACATTTATTTGTTAAGTATTCCTTTAATATAAAATAGATATTATAATATTTATAATTACCGAGCCCAAAATAACAGCTCCTGTATATTTACCAGGAAGTTTTGCAGCCATTCCAAATACCGAATTTTGATAAATGCCATTAGCGACTGCAGAAATTTATTATATAAATGTCCTTATTTTTGAGTAATTATTAATATATAATTAGATCTGTTGTAAAAAAGAGATCTTACTGTTTAGTATTATAACAGAAATCATAGTGATCCAGAAAAAAATTCCAGGCCATTGAGAAGTGTCCATCATCGCCAATACAACGGTAAATAAAAATATTAGAATTTGTACAAAGATGCCCCATGCTATACGTGTTGTTAAATTTCCTCTAAAGATAAGATAAAAGTAATCATACAAATTAATATTTTCTCACAATACACATTTTTTTTTTTTTCTTATATAAAGTGAATATCAGAAAAATCAGAATATACATACCTGATTTTTATAAATATATTTAACCAATTAAATAACAAGTTTGGGATTTGTGAGGCAAATCCCAGATATGACAAAAAATTTGTTGAATAATTAGACTCAATTTCTATGTATTCTTTGGATAACTTATAATTGACAAAATACTGTAAAAATAAAAAATTTTGCTCAGATAAATAAATCATGAAATAAACTTATGATAATAATAAAAAAAAAAAAAAAGAAAAAAAATACTCAAATAAATAATCCTTACATCTTTTGCTGTTATAAACATATTCCATGGCATTAGAACACCAATTCCATGAAGTACTAGTATCGAAAATACTAAATTTAATCTAAAAAATTTCAAGTAAAATATTTGTATTATTTTTGTACATATCAAATATTTTAACTTACACTATAAATGTACCTGTCGCGTGGAGGATTTATTTCTAAATCAGCTTGATCCATTGTTACACCTTTAAAGTTTAATTCGTCATCAGGTCTTCCAGTTCCTTCCCAACCTGGTGAAAGGCGTACAGGTTCACTGCCTACAAAAGCAAATTAATTATTTCTATAAGCTTTTCTCTCGATAAAACAATAATAAATATTTTACCAATCTGATAATATATAAACACTCCAAATTGTACTATATAAAAAAAATTAATTATAATTTTTAACACACTTCATTTATGCAATTTAATCTTCAAACTTAATGTCATTAAAATATTGTTAATAACAAAACCAAAAAAAATAATTGACCGATTAAATAGAATAAATTTTTATTAAACTTTGCACTGATACATTGAAGAAAAATTATTTGCTTGTATTAACGAATTATTATACCTTATCACAGTAGACTTTGACCAAATTCAATGCAATAACAGTACAAGTTTATTTAAAAAAAAATACATGCTTATTTGTTCTACTTCTATATAATCTAACAAATAATAAAGCGCACCCCAAAAGTATTCTGGATAAAATATCCACTGAAAAAGACTTGCAAGCAGACTGTGTTGGAACTTAATTGAAGATCCGTACCAAACCGGTTCAAGTAACTCTGCCCTTATAAAAGTAAATAAAAAAGAACATGATTCTTGGAAGAGAGAGAGTAACTCCTTTTATGTTATACCTTTTAAGTTACCTTTTAAGTTACAAAGATAAAATGATGAACATTGTGATCATGCAATAGAAGAATTTTTTCTTTGATAAAAAGTATGACATACCTTTCGCAGGGACGATTCGTATTCCGCTTGAATCTTTTAAAAGAGTTTGTTCTTCTGGACCCGCGCCAATTTCTTTCTTCGTATAACTACCCGCCATTTTTTTGGTATGATTTCAAACTTAAATTGATTTAAAAAGTAGACACGCAATGCATCTCAAATAATGATCGATAGATAAATAATATATCGTTGAATTTTTAACAAACACGACGTGGTCTTCGTAAATAAAACTTTTTATAGAAAATTGTACAGTTCTATTTCAACGCCATGTGCGACTCAATGCGTACATTCATCGAATTCCTTCGTGTTGATTTTAAAACTAGAAACTTTACTTACTTTTAGTCCTTAAAACTTTAAGATAATTCTAATGTACAAACACAAATCTAAGAGATTAGAATACAATGTAGTAAACGACGCTGAAACGCGAGATAAATCATTTTCCTATCTAATTTTTAAAGGTTAAATTCTAGTAGGATTCTAAATTCATTCCACGCCTACGCATCATATTAGATTTTTCCATTAGATGGCGAGCTGATCGAGTGCACCATATATTCAGGACCGTATTTCGAAAAGTTCATTTCGATAACGGCATTATAATTACGTACAAATTTGAAAATTAGAATATAAATATATTCAAACGTGATAAATAAATTTAGATGTGTGATTGTTAGTTTTTGTCATACTGGATTATATCATTATTTATACCTTTGTAATCATTCATGCATATTCATTTTTATTTATCGATTAAGACCAAGTTTCACTTTGATAACGATTATTTTTTTCTAATTGTTCTATAAAATTAACAGCTTGCTCGTACGTTAATTTTCCATTCTCTTTTACTAAGTCGATAAATTCGTCACGAACGTTATTCGGCATATCTTTCGAACTGCCCGCCAAATAAATATTGGCGCCATTTTGAAGAAATTCCCAACATAAAAAATTATTTTCACGTATAATGTGTTGTACATATCTGAAATACGAATAAAAAATAATAAAATGTGTTTTGTAGTTATTTTCATACGTAATAATATGCGCGTGCTTACATCTTATGCTCTTGATCTCTAGAAAATGCACAAAATAATTTCAGACCAGTTGCGCTTGTTAAATTAATGAAATCTTCTTTACAATGATAATCTTTGTCTTTATATCTACATCCAAAAAATAATAAGCACGTGGTAAGATCTTGTTTCATAGCAGCTTTCTCTAAAAGTAACGATCTGAATGGTGCAATGCCTGTACCAGGTCCAATGAGAATTTTTGGCACATTGGACGGAAATATAAAAGTTCCTTTACGTATCCAAAAAATGATTTTACTTTTAACTTTTAAATTTGCTAGCCAGTTGGAACATAGACCTAATCTACGCTCGAATAGTTTTGTTTTATAATTGACAACAGCAACTAACATGTGAATTTCATTTTTTGTATTTATCGCGCTCGATGCGATACTGAAAGCACGTGGCTTTATTGGTGACATGATTTCAAATAATATTTGTATATTTAATTTACTTGTGGTATGTGGGAAGTCTGCTAAAACTTCTATGATATTTCTTCGTGGTCTATTTACATAATCATATAATTCTTCTTGACCACCAGGCATTGTAAATTCGTGAAGTTTTTCTTTTTCCAACTCATTTTCACTAATTTGATATAATATTTCGAATGTAGATCTTCGTGGTTTGTAATTCAAATCCCAATACTGTGCTACAATTTCTCCTAGAGTTAAAGTTTGCTTTAAAACGTACGGTACTTTTATTTGTCTTTCAGACACCTGAATAATCATATCAGGACAAAGTAGAACGTTATTATCATTCAACACATTAAAAAATTTCTCGATTTGTTTCAGAGAATTCTTCGGTCTTACATAAATGATATCTCCTGGTTCATATATAATATCTTCTCTTTGAATTTTAATTAATCTAACATCTTGAAAATGATCTTCGGCAGTAGTTCTTCTATTTTCAATTATAACACCTATTTTCATTTCATCTTTTATATTCATTTCTTGTGTATAAATATCAGTCTCTAAATAATAAGCTATTTCTGTCGATGACCTTTGTTTACTATCATCAAGTATAGAAATTTTATATCTTTCAATTATTCTTTCAATATTATTAGATATATTTAGATCAGGGATATTATATATAAATATAATTTTTTCCCACAATTCCTGTACCCAAGGACTAACAACAGCATCTATACCTAAATCATGTTGATCGTCGGCTAAACCTATTGGCAACAATTGTATTCCGCCGAGTTGTGCTAGCCTTTTATTAAGCTTTTTCGCAGCAAAATTAAATTTTTTATACGAACTATCACCAAGACCGATTACACCATATCTAATATTATCAAGCATAGAAGGAGGAAGACTTTTGCGTAATAAAAATCTCCAAAATTGTTTCATATTATCAGGAGGATCCCCTTGTCCTGTTGTCGCAACAACGAAAACCATTAAATGTTCAGAATCAAAATTATCTAAATCATAATCATCTAACGCAGATACTATGCTGTTCAATCCTTTCCTGAAATTAAAACGAAAATTCTAAACGAATATTCCTGCCTTGTAACGTGGAATGAAATATCGACATAATCATCTTGTTATTAAATAAATCCTCTTTTTTTTTTTCTTTTTACAAAAAGTAGATTACCCAAGAAAGACAACAAAACCTTTTGGCACTTTTCCAGATTTGTTCGGCCACATCTTGAGCAGTTCCGGTTTCGCTAGCATACAATATAGTTATGCTAAAATCCATTGTGTAAAGTTGTTATGCCAACAACGAAAAAAGAGTCTTCGATTTTGTACCTGCCAACAAGCTGATACGACACTCAACAAATCCCGACGTGGTCTTTCTTAGACAGCTGATAATTTATGACGTCACTATTCATTCAGCTGAAGATGGGTTCAGATGTTTGATATGGATTTGTTCGACTATACAGAGAGATAGATGCTTTTTATTTGACAAATAAAATGAATTTATATCATCCAACTAATAAACATGAATTTTTGACTCGATTAAATGTCAAGGATAAACGTTTAGGCTGAGAATCCTGCTTTTTGGCACGTGGCCTGAAGTATTTATAAATAAAAAATATTCTTCGCGTGTTCGTCGCATGAACGAATCGTTCGACATCGTCGGTGGGATAGAAGGAGAGGGGGAGAGGAGTTGGCAAATTTCGCGCGTCTTTCTCACTTTCTTTTTTTTTTCTTTCTTTTTTCTATCCTCTCTATCTTTCTCTCTTACTTCTCAACGCTGTTTACCAACGGACGATCTAAAATACGAAATATTAGTTTCAAGGACGTATATGTAGTGAATTGTGTACGAGGATTGCAAAGGTCAAGAAGAACCTGCGAAAAATGATAAAAAATGATAAGGAGCGAGAGAAAGAAGGTAGATAAGATCGATATATTTACATAATTATATTTTACGTATAAACGAATAGATAGATTGATAAAGAAAAGAGAGATACATAGATAGATAGATAGATAGATAGATAGATAGATAGATAGAGATAAAGAGAAAGAGAGAGAGAGAGAGGGAGAATAAGAAAGATGAGGTTAGAAAGATCATCGGTTTTTGCGTATTCGCTGTATCGTATCCGTGACGTAACAGAGCGGAACGTCGTTTCTTCGTTGTATGCACATATTATGCTGGCAAAGCCGAGCGAAACCGTGTTGGCAGCACTGATGTCTGTTTGCGGATGACTGTCAAAACCTACTTTCTCGACGAAGTCCACAGCTTTTCGTGTCGGAACGAAAGAAGACACGATGAATTTATCCAATTCGTAGAACAAGAAGTGTCGTGGGCCACGGTGTCGCGTGGAAGAGCGTTCCTTTATTTGAAAAGAGTGAGTGAGTGCAAGCCCCGACCTTTGTTGTTCTCGTTTACTTCGTCTCGAGTCATCGCTCGATGGGTGTTGGGCCATCGTGTCTTCTTCGGCGGAAAGGAAAACGGCACCGATTCGAACGCGAGGAGAAAAGTTTACAACTTTCGCCCTCGCGTTTATCGACGCGCGAATCTCTCTTAACCTCTATTATTATCCTTTGTTAAATGCGCTTACAGTGGAGTGTTGGAGGTAGTGCATGAGACTTCTCGTTCTCTCTTCTTCTACTCGCATCCATCCTTTTTTACGAGAACCAGCTGATTGGAACCACTATTCAATGGAACTTATATATGCCTGACAGCCATCCTTTGAACATCGACGCATTATTTCATCAGGTACTTTACTCTTTCGATTGCTCAGCGATCATGTATTTCTTCTATTGCATTCCTCTATGCAAAACTTTTTTCAACTTTAAGGTATTGAAATCTAACCTTCCTATATGATATTATCTTACGGTTTCATATTTTAAATCTTATAGAAATTATTTTTGTTCTTTTTTTCAGATATTGACAGTCAATATCATCGCAACAATTTTTGTTCCATAAATTTCAATCAAAATGCTTGCCCCATGACCAAAAGTTTATTATGTAAAAAGTACAAGATAACCATATCTGCCAAAGCAAGTTGAATTCTATACTATATGCTGTGAAGTGTAGTTTATTGCTATGTTACTAAATATCATAAGTTTATATTCTGTTTATTATTATGACCGATACTGTTGTAAAACTGTGTGAAAATATTTAAATTAAATATTGATAACATTGTGTATGGTAGAGGTACAGAGTTCTCCCAATCAAGAATTATTCATTGAAGATGAATAACAGACTTGAAGAGGCAGAGTCAAAATGGACTTGTGAATATTGTACGTATGAGAATTGGCCTTCATCTTTGAAATGCACAATGTGTAGAGGTGCCAAGCCTTTATTGGGTGAAGATATTTATCGCTTACGTAATACAAGTCCACAAAGGTCAGGATCGAATGTTGCTTCTGGCCCTGTATCTCATATAAGTCCAACAGATCCATATAATCTAACCTCTCAGAACTATAGTCACAATGTACCAGCCGGAGGAATGTGGTCATGTGGCATATGTACGTATCTCAATTATCAAAATGCCTCGCGCTGTGTTCAATGCAGTAATAAGAAACCTGGTGGACATAACCAATCAATACACTCTATAGCTTCCAATTTACATGAGCATCTAGCACCACTTAGATTAGGAGATCCTCCATCTAATTTAGGCTCAAATTCTCAAGTAAATCCACCGGCAATAAATTTGCATCCTGAAAGGTACTATAATGTACAGACTAACGCTCATCCAGAAAAATGGTCCTGTCTTGTATGTACTTATGAAAATTGGCCCAAAGCTACAAAATGTGTTATGTGTTTTCATCCAAAAGAAAAAGACAAAAGAGAAAGATCTGCAACAAATGTAGGTTTAATTTTACCAAGTCCTGAGAGAGATCATAATCAACGTGGTTTACCTTCTCCACCTCACGCACCTTATATTCATCAAACGCAACGAGAGGAGAATTCTGCAATTGCAAGAAGGTGGTTACTTTAGCTTTTAACTTCATTTGTTAGATCTTTCAAATATGATTAAAAAAATGTATCTGATTAATGACATAGTACAAAATGTGTTACTTTTTACAGAAGTTCACACAGATTTACTGATAGTAGAAATGACAGTTTATCAACACCACAATCTCCTAATAATTGTGATTATGAACGTAGATTGAAACAGTTAAGACGTCATACCGATTGGTGCTGGTTAAATGCATGTCTTGGTATTGTTGAAGGTGATAACGCACCTGTTGAAGCATATTTAGCAAGCGGTGGTGATCCAGCTCGTCAATTAACGCATTCTGAAGTACTGCTATTAAACAGAAGTAGTGCTTTCGATGTTGGACACACTTTAGTACATTTGGCAATCAGGTTTGTTTCTTTCTGTTTTTCACAAATATAAAATTTCATAAAATTAATATCTCATTTTTCGTTGTTTATAGATTTCAACGAGAAGATATTTTGGCTACATTATTATCACAAATCGAAGGTTCTGGTTCTGGTGTAAAAAGAGTACCTAGTTATGTAGCACCTGATTTGGCTGCTCAAATACGTAGGCATGTAATGAATAATATTCGTTTACGCAAGGGTTCTTTCTCTTGTTATTTTGTTACTGATATGGCTACATTTGCACTGCCTGCAGAGGTTATTATAAAATTATAATTTTTTTTCTAAACAATAATGTTCTACCAAAGACATATGTAGAAAATATTATTTGTACATAGGTGGAAGATTTACCAAGTATAGTGCAAGAACAAATGTTAGAGGAATTATTGGATAAAGAAGCTCAACAACAGCTAGAAGGAGGCGGTGGTGAGCCACCTGCATTAAATTGGTCCTTAGAAATTACAGAACGACTAGGCAGCCGTTTGCACGCACTTTGGAATAGATCTGCTGGAGATTGTTTATTAGACTCTGCTATGCAAGCCACATGGGGTGTTTTCGATAGGGATAATGCTTTAAGAAGAGCTCTTGCCGATTCTTTACAACAAGCAGGACAATTGTAAGTAATTATTAACATGCATTTACAAATATTTCAAATAATTTTCTTTATCATTAAGAAAATCCATTATTAATATAAATATACGTTACGTAATATAATTATTATTTTAGTTTTTATCCTCGATGGAGAGAGTACGAGGCATCGCAGGCTTCAAGAATGTTAGATTTTACTTTAGAAGAAACACAATGGCAAGAAGATTGGGAAAGTTTACTAGCAACAGCTGCTCAACCTGGCAGTGCCCTAGAACAATTACATGTATTTGCACTTGCTCATATATTAAGAAGACCTATTATTGTTTATGGCGTTAAATATGTTAAAAGTTTTCGTGGGGAGGATATAGGTAAGAAATTACTTTAAAACAAAACTTGTCTCCTTTGACATTCTAATGAGCTTATTATTTTTTTTCGAACGCATAGGTTACGCAAGGTTTGAAGGCGTTTATCTTCCACTTTTATGGGAACCTTCATTTTGTATTCGTTCTCCTATAGCATTGGGCTATACACGTGGTCATTTTACTGCTTTGGTTCCTATAGAACCATATGCATCATCTAGAATACCACCGATTTCTTCTCACGGTGGAGGGAATGGTCCATTGCAACAATTGCAAATACAAATGCAAACCACATTTATGCCATTAATGGACAGAGAGCATAAATTATTACCGATTCACTTCTTAAGTCCAGACGAAATTGGACGAGAAGAGTCTATTTTAAAAGACTGGCTTGACGTTTGTAGGACGGAAGGTGGTATTCTCGTTGCACAGCAAAAATTACACAAGAGGCCACTGCTTGTTGCACAAATGTTAGAAGAATGGCTCAATCATTATCGCAGACTTGTGTAAGTAGAATCTTAAGAATAATATCATGTTTAAAAATTCAAACCTACCCAATAATATTGTATTTATTTTCCAGTCAAACGAATAATGCACCATTTTCAAGACCAGTTGCTTTACAAGATTATAGTAGCGATGGTGATACAGAAGACGAATAATAAAGTCCAGGCACTTGATCAATAACGAGAATGTCCTTTTTCTATAATTTCGATACCAATGCCTCTAGAATTATAACGCAAGATCTATATGATCTGAAGTTCATAAAAATATTTGAAGAAAAAAATTTGACTTAATATCATAATAGCATGCACAATGTTATACGAATACGGTCCTTTCACGATATCTTTCTACTCTATAAAATTTTCTGATTCTCTATTTGATTAATCTTTGTTATAACAATAGTTAATTGAGGATGTTCTTGGATTTATCAAGACATTTTAAAAAGAAATTACGTATAAGTGTGATATAGTATATATCGTCAATTACAAAATTAAGGTTTTACAGTGATATTATCGTTTGCACAATTTCGCATAGTATAGTATAAAAACTTCAATGAATTATTCAAGAATATTATGTGAAAACGAAACTATGGATCAAGGATATCTCGTTTTCTTTTTCTTTTCTTTTTTTTGGAGTAGTGTCCTATCGATAATAATGATATACCTACAAGTCATAGCCATAAATCTCATATATGTTTACAAATTTACAAAACCATCTCTCTCTTCATCGGAGTGTGTATAAAAAGAAACGTTTGATGGTTCTAATACAGACCATGTGATCATTAATTAAAACTAGTATTACAAAAAGAAAAATTCATGTGTATAGCTGTCTTTGAATCAAGTTAACTATGAGCTGCGTTAATTAATGATGAAGCTGGATACAACGACATGTTTCTTCAGTGAGAGAGACAGGGTAGAACGTTGTGTTTCTTTCTATGGTTGCTCCTGGTGTGTTAACGCAATGTGATACCAATTGAAAACCGTACTTTTCTCCGTATGTAAAACTTGTGAGCGTGAATGAATTAATTATACTTTAGTAGTGTCGCAATGATTAAGACAGTTTAACGTTACTGAGAGTAGAGAGCTTTTTTAAAGCGATAAGGACTAAAAAGAAACAAAAGTAGTTCTACTTAAGGATTAAGATTATATCTGGTACACACACCAATGATATATGATGTATTTGCAGATAAAGAGCAAAGATTTACGATATATTTGGCTCGGCCAAACGATTAACCCTAATCAAAAAGTACAAAAAATCGTAAAAGGAAAAGTCATTTCTTTATAAATGTTAAACTATTCGCTTAAATTTAGTCTTCGTTTTTACTAATCCTAATGTAGTGTCTAGTCCTTTTAGCACTGTCATTTTTCTAATCGCACCGTGACGTGTGTGATCTACCCCACTGTGTTATTATGGAAAAGGTATGATACGTTTGAAAGACACATACACATGTGTCAATATTTGAATATTAACAAGGAATGTGTGTCCTGTTTCGTAAAAGTAAAAATGGAAGAATTTTGTTATTGTTCTCTATTTCTTTTGTTTTTTTTTTTTCTTTCTTTCCTAATCGCAATGATATTAACTTCCTTTGTTAGATAACAAAAAAAGCGTTACATTTTCTCTTTAACTTTGTGCCGTTTCACGCGGCATTCTCCACGTGACGTGAGTAAAATATTAATAATGATGCTGTGCAGTTGTATTTCATTTTCGATAAGTGTTTTTTGCTCGTTGCCAGGATTTATAAGGCAAGTGATAAATATAAAGTTTTAAAAATTTAATCGATGCAAATAGAATTCTATATTAATATAGAGTATATATTATATAGATTATATTAAATAATATATCGATGTACAATAATTCTAAATAATGATTTATTATTATGATCATGGCATCGCTATCATCATTATCGTCGTCATAATCATAATATTGTCATCACAATTTACCATCGTCGTCACCATCATTATTATTATTATTATTATTATTATTATTATTATTATTATTATCATTATTATTATTATTATTATTACTGCTGCTATTCTACTACTATTATTATTACCGTCATTATTACTATTACTACTATTACTACTACTATTACTACAAAGATTATACGAGTCGTAATAAGAAATATTGAGTTAAATCAATAAAAACAGAGGTTCTATTCTCGATTTCGTGCGGATTTGTTTGGCATTAGCTTGTTATTTATTTATTATTATTATCTTTTTTTTTTTTTATTTGTGATTATGATCTGCTCTAATTGCAAAATCATATGAATGTATGCATGCGTGTGATGTACATAAAACAGTTAGTTGCATGAATTTGAGAATAGGTACACTCTGGCCCATTTAATACCTCTTAAAAAAAAAAAAAAGAAAAAAAAAAGAAAAAAAAATCCTGATCTTCAATCATGCTATTAAAAATGCAATTTCTTATAGCTTCCATATTTAAAAATAATGACTCTCTATTTATATCGTTATGTTAATTTATCAATAGTTATAATCGTTCATAGATTATTACAAAGTCTATAAAGATACTTAAATATTTGTATATAAAAAAAAAAAAAAAAAATCATAAAATATATATATATTATTTTCTTGAAAAATTTATTCGATCGTGATAATTATTACAATAGATTATTATGTTTCTCTCAGAGAGAATAAGATTTCACACAATTAATACATATTTAATGTTAATTCTGCCAATGATGGAAGACTCATTGTAATGAGAGGTTGATCAACAAGATAAAGATGACATAAAATGAATACATACTACAAACAAAAAAAAAAGAACGTGGAATGTATAATTTACAGTGGAATTGAATCACTTATATATACGAGGAATTCGGTTTTTTTTTTCTAGCATGTTAATTGACATTACACTTTTACAGAGAACCTCAGGCATGAGCAAAAATGCACGAACTTTTTTGTTTTTTGTTTTTTATAAATATAAAGACATTTTATTTGTGATACGTGTAGTAAATTATTAGTTTTCTTACGAATAGATATGTAAAGAAGAAACACTGATAGAAAAAATTTAAGTTAAAGTTAGATATAAAAAAATATTAAAACAATAAGGATTATGTTACAAGGATTAATGCTGTATATAAATGTGTATCATTTTTCTTTTCTTTTTTGTTTTTTCTCTAGGAAGTTTACATAAATTTATGTAATTGGCTTTCTTGGAAGGAATGCTTATATCATGGAAAAATATAGTTCATACAATACAGACATACTTTCAATTGTGATTTTTATAAAATGTTATTTCCAAATAACTTTTGGTCCAAGTAGTTAATAAACATAATACCATATTTTTCCATAATTTAAGCATCGATATATCGAAAACTTAATATATTTAAGAGACCACCTGGAGATTGATTTTCAGTGATACATACAATATTGAAACATATTGCAGCTGAAAAACAAAATATTACAGGCAGTTTAACAATTTTTGTTATAAAACATACGTTATTGAGAATTATTACGTTATACATAATGAAACGTAATGTATCCTTGCTTTGAAAAAGCATACCTGATACATCGAGTACAGCATCATAAAAAAAAAATTTCATTGATATTTCAATGATTACAATTCATCTTTCTCATCCAAATTTATATCACTAAGATCGATTTCTTCCTCCTGTGGAGGTTCAGCATCTTTACCATCCCAAGGTGTAATTTCAAGTATAGAAGGTAATTGAGCTCCTTTCAAAGGGGCAGTTCCACCACGTCCGTAACTTAAATCTCTTAAAAATTCGTTTATTCCATCATATGAAAAACTTCCCTTTAACAATGAATACTTCATTTTTTTAATATTTACTGCTGCTAAAGCAGGATAACCAAATCCCCCAATTTCTAATGCATCCTCTATGTTTGATTGAGCTCCTGCCTCTGACCAAACCCACCTGTAAAATCAATCGTGATATAACAACAAAGTTTTTACGAAAACATATTCAAATATTTGGTAAAAACACATACCCCCACATTTTCTTTTTATAATTTTCTCCAAGATCTCTTAAAACGTTTAAGTACTGATTTCTACATTCTGACTGACAATCTAATATATGTGGTAATACTGAAACTACGCAAAGTGGTTTATCTTCGCATGCACTTCTTAAACTTTTTTCATTAATAATTTGAACTACTTCGGGTGCTGGTATATTTTCAGCCAGTTTGTCCAAAGCCCAGTTAACGATGTCAGTGCTAGTACGGCCACCGTCATATTCTTGTACCGAATCAGCATTTTTCTTACCTAATGGGAAATACTTGATGGTTGGATATCCCGCTATTTCATATTGACTTGCCTGTAATTTAATATATTTATAAAATGTAATGAAAATTACGCATGTCAATGTACATATGAAGCAAATAATTTACTTTGGCTCTATGTGCAGTTGCATCAAGGGCTCCTAATTTTACTTTGCCTTTAAGTTCTGTAGCCGCAGAAGCCCAAATGGGTGCCAAATTTTTGCAATGTCCACACCATGGAGCATAAAATTCAACCAACCACATATCTTCTGAATTTAATACTAATTTGTCAAAATTCTCATCAGTTAGTTCGATTACATCCTTAGAATCTTTACTTTGCTATATATTTTAAAGTGATCATTATAAGTATTTAAAATTTTATTTACATGTGTGTGAGAATAAAGAAGCATATCATGCCAAGATTGATAACTTACTTTATTACCACTACCACCTTTTTTGACACCTAATTTTGCATACGCTTTTTGAGAAACGGCATTTGTAGCAGCATCGATAAGACCAGCAGCTGTACGTGGTCCGTTAAAATCTTCAGGTTTATTTTTATCATGACCAAAAATTTTAACTGTTGGGAAACCACGTACACCAAATCTAGATCCAAGAGATTTATGTTCATCTGCATTTATAGCTCCAAGTTTTACGATTCCCTAATACGAAAATATAAAAGTAAACAATTTTTGTCAATTGTTATTTACAATGACTTACCTTTAAAGCTGTCGCAGCTTTATCATATTCTGATACGAATTGTTGACAATGTCCACACCATGGTGCATAAAATTCTACGATCCAGACATGATCACTATCTATTACTGAACTATCAAAATTACTTGGTTTGAGATCGATGACATCTGAATTTGAAGAATATAAACAATGTGCACCAGTAACTAAAATTAGAAGGCCTAAAACAAACAAGTTTTATCGGAAATAAGAGTTAATAATGAACACAAATTTCAAATTTGACGCGTATTTACGGACACCATTATAATTAATTACGTTATAAATCGATATAAGATACGGTTTAGTTTCTTCACACTATAATATACGTTATTTGAGTGAAATAAGAATTAGAATATTATGACAGAATATAAAAAATATTATTCTATAAAGTACGATGGTGGATTGATAAGCCGGTACGGTAATTTTCTGTAAGTATATGCAACGAGTTAAAATCAGTGAAACTTACCTAAAAGAACCTGCATTTTTCTTAGCGATTTAATAAAGTCGTTAGGAATTCCTTAAAAAAAAAAACAATCATTCACTACAATTCATTAAATATACACCCGGATCGTAACGTGTCGTTCATCCATATAAAGTAAGATCGTTCTCTCCATTCGTGGTTAGGTCTGCTCGCCTACTGCTTTTCGTGGACGATTCTGATTGGTTCATGATTATCAAAAAGAACAAATGTAACTTACAATTCTTTCTAAAAACAAATCCAAATGAATTGTAAATCATACAATGAATTTGTTTAAATGAAATTATATATTATAATAAATTTTCTTCTTCTATTTAATGTTACAATTAATTTACATATATATTATATTCGTTCGAAGAATGTACTTTGATAAGATTCAAATATACTTGATGTATAAATTCTACGTATCCTATTGGTCGATGATATAAACGTGAAGAAAACTACAATATTACAAAATATTTTAATTAAGGCTATTCATTAACCTTAAATTTATAACGATAATAAGTAAAAGAAAATAAATAATACTTGAACGATTTTGATAAACAAAGTCTCATTTTAAAGATGTAGTTTCAAGCGAAAACTTTTCCGAATTTTTAAAAAAGCTTTATTTTCTTTGAAAAAAATCTTGATCCAAGAAATGACGTTTTCTCGAGATTAGTTTATGCATAAAAATAAAGCTTTTTCAAAAATTCGAAAAAGTCATACTCTCGCTTAAACCTTCATCTTTAAAATGAGATCTTGTTTATCAAAATCAATCAAGAATTATTCCTGAACTCGCTGTTGATGTGAACGTTGTTTTCGATATTTTTCGTGAAAACAAATTTTTATATAGTGGCGCCCTTTGAAATTTGCGGCAAAAGAAAAGAACTAGATGATTGGTAGTTTGTTTATATTTATAAAAGACGATACTCAAATTTTCTAACCTAATCGAAACAATAAAACGCATTTCGTAATATTTATACAGAGAAGCTACGGTAATTCATTCAGGTATGTTAATGAACTTTCGACAGATGATTCTAAGGTAAAAATTAGGAAATAGTTGTTTAGGCATTCATGCTAATGAATGTTTCTAATATATTATTAAATTTTAGAAAAATTTCGTTATTTAGAAATTGTAGGTTCGAAACTGGAATGAAATCAATCCGTTTTCTTATTTTTTTATTTTATCAATGTAAGCGAATATAATCAACTAATTTATTCTTTTTATATATTATATATTATATATTATATATTAGAGTTCGTTTTCACATTCTCTATAAGATAGAATATAAAATAGAATTGAATTAATATCTACATAGAGTTAATCCGAACTCTCGTTCGTTATCTGTTTACATCAACAAAAACAAACTTTTTCACTGACTTTGATCGTAATCGAGTTAGTTCTCTTTAGCATTTCGACGAGTGAACATCGATGGACACTCTTTCCAAACTGGTAAGCTTGAATACATCATATTTCCGATTATTTCAGAATTATTTAAACAATCTTAATATTCACGAAATGTAATTAAATAATATTTAAACAATAGCACGTTTGTTTAAACGTTCCATAGGTCGAAATACGCGTTAAATATAAAATACAATTAAATTAATATCTACATAGAGTTAATTCGGACGCTCGCTCGTTATCCGTTTACATCAACAAAAACAAACTTTTTCACTGACTTTGATCGTAATCGAGTTAGTTGTCTTTAGCATTTCGACGAGTGAACATCGATGGACACTCTTTCCAAACTGGTAAGCTTGAATACATCATATTTCCGATTATTTCAGAATTATTTAAACAATCTTAATATTCACGAAATGTAATTAAATAATATTTAAACAATAGCACGTTTGTTTAAACGTTCCATAGGTCGAAATACGCGTTAAATATAAAATACAATTAAATTAATATCTACATAGAGTTAATTCGGACGCTCGCTCGTTATCCGTTTACATCAACAAAAACAAACTTTTTCACTGACTTTGATCGTAATCGAGTTAGTTGTCTTTAGCATTTCGACGAGTGAACAGCGATGGGCTCTCTTTCCAAACTGGTAAGCTTGAATACATCATATTTCCGATTATTTCAGAATTATTTAAACAATCTTAATATTCACGAAATGTAATTAAATAATATTTAAACAATAGCACGTTTGTTTAAACGTTCCATAGGTCGAAATACGCGTTAAATATAAAATACAATTAAATTAATATCTACATAGAGTTAATTCGGACGCTCGCTCGTTATCCGTTTACATCAACAAAAACAAACTTTTTCACTGACTTTGATCGTAATCGAGTTAGTTGTCTTTAGCATTTCGACGAGTGAACAGCGATGGGCTCTCTTTCCAAACTGGTAAGCTTGAATACATCATATTTTCGATTATTTCAGAATTATTTAAACAATCCTAATATTCACGAAATGTAATTAAATAATATTTAAACAATAGCACGTTTGTTTAAACGTTCCATAGGTCGAAATATGCGTTGAATATAAAATAGAATTAAAAAATATTATAATATATACATAGAGTTAATTCGGACGCTCGCTCGTTATCTGTTTATTACATCAACAAAAACAAACTTTTTCACTGTTAATTCTCTTTAGCATTTCGACGAGAAACGCACTGAAAAATTCTAATTTCTTTACTATTTTAATATTCTACGTATTCCATCGCAAGTAATATCAAAATAATGGCTACTTTAATATGTTTTAGCTATTTGTATAAGTTTAAGTAGAAACAAAAAAGTATAAAGTTCGTAGAATTAACAAACATTTTTCGATCGATTTATTTTCATCTTAACATATGGTCTTTTCTTGCTTCGATCAAATATACTTCTACATTTTTATATATGTTTACAATATAAAATGTACATTAACCCGATTGTTAGACAACGTTCGAGAGATTTATAGTTTAAGAAGCGTACACACCGATGATATCACACAGGCGCATAATGGGAAGTGTTTTTCTATTATCTTTGTAGTTCGTATTTTGTCCATAACTGTCGCTGAAGTCGATTACACTACGAAGAAAAAGGTGATAAGCAGCATTAAGAAGAAATTCATAATCTCGATATTTCTATTATAGAATTTAATTGAATGTGCTCCTTTTAGAAATTTCGTGAAGAAAAATAAAAAGCTTTTGGAATTTATTACTAAATCGTATTATAGGAAAAAGTGAACCAATAGAAATTTGCTTTTTGTTGCGAACATGGAAACTAAACAAAATGCAATGGTTTATTAAATATATTTTATAGTTGGTTAAATTGGTTTATTATAAACACCGGTACTATATTCTAATTTTGGAATTATTGTGGATCCGACTAATGTTAATAACAGATTTATCAAATATTGACCTAATATATATTATGCATGTATGATCAAAATATATGTAATCTTCATAGAAACTTGTTAAACGCGTATTAATCAAAAACAATCATTTGTTATGTCAACCTCAACGAGTAATATGGAAAAATCACATTTATGTACGTATATATTTATTATCTAATATGATAATGAATAATATTAAAAATTATTTCTTTTTTTTTATTATAGCTGATGAACATGTATTTGTTGTTCCAAGTAGAGCTATTAAAGTTCCAATTGATATGTCTGTTTGGGAAAAATCAGAAGCATATTTTGTAAGCTCTTTTTTAGTATTGATTATAAAATTATTGTAAAATATTTATGCACTGGTTGTTATTGTTTTTTTTTTCTTTTTTTTATATTTTACATATTATGTAGGAATATCTAGGATTTATATTAGCACTAAATAAATCTATAGAAGGGAAACCATTAGATTCCAAATGTGAACAATCTCCTACAGTAGAAAATATTTTGAAAATGCTTAATAATTTAGATGAATGGATAACGCAAATACCACCAACCGAACAACCTCAACGATTTGGAAATAAATCATTTCGAACTTGGCATGCAAAATTGCAAGAGGTGATATTATGATATCTTGTTTTTCTATAATTATATTTTAATCGTTAAAGTTTAATATTAATAAGTTTTTACAGAAAGGTATAGAAGAATTACAGGAAGCATTACCAGAAGAATTATATAGAGCTATACCCGAAATAATTCAGTATTTATATGAAAGTTTTGGAAACGCAACACGTATAGATTACGGAACAGGACATGAAATGGCATTTCTAATGTTTTTATGTTGTTTGTTTAAAATTAGAGCTTTTACAGAAAATGACAAAGTTGCTGTTGCTATAAAAGTATTCAACAGGTATTAATCTTTCTGGGATATATTTTATTCGTTTTTCTTGTTTTTACATATACATATATTTTTTGTAAATAGATATTTACTGTTAGTACGTAGACTCCAAATTACATATCGTATGGAGCCTGCAGGTAGTCATGGTGTTTGGAGTTTGGATGATTATCAATTTGTACCTTTCATATGGGGAAGTTCTCAATTGATTGGTAAAAAATTATTTGTATATAATTCATTCTTTTTCCATTTTAGATGATGAAAAGCTAATACATGATATATAATTATATTCTATAAATAAAAGATATATGTAATTATAGGCCATCCACGTATCGAACCTCGTCACTTTATAGATCAAGATGTTATTGAATTGCATGCAAAACAGTACATGTTTCTTGGATGCATAGAGTTTATTTCAAAGGCATGTACTTGATTAAGACTATATGAACGTTATTTGAATAATAAGTAAAACAATAAACTTATTTTAATGTTGCTTTAAGTTTCAATTTTTGTTCTTAATTATGAAAGATATATCATATTAGGTTAAGATAGGACCATTCGCAGAACATTCAAATCAATTGTGGAATGTGAGTGCAGTTGATTCGTGGGCAAAAGTAAATAACGGACTTATTAGGATGTATAAAGTGGAGGTAAACTTTATTTTATTTAATAACTATTAGTAATAAAATTAAAATAAGTCAATATTTTTAATTTTAATTTATAGGTACTATCAAAGTTTCCTGTAATTCAACATGTTTTATTTGGATCATTATTACCAATAAAACCAGCTGTTACTTGCCCCACTGTCAGAGGTGTTTGCTTGAATTTACCGGTACAACCACCATCGCAAATACATTAATAACAGCTTAATACATTTTATGAATTAGTACATTTGCTCCTTCATTTATATATTATCTATAAAAGTAATATAAACTGACCTTGTATCATACGATGGTATTTAGGCCTAGGCTTTCTTGAAGATTTATAGCCAGAAATATCATTTGGCAATAAATTTTTGAATTTTTAAATGAAGGCAACAGAATTTTAACTTTTAAGTGAAATATTTAAATAAATATGTCTTACTGTTACATAAATAATTAATAGACAATTATTCTTATATATTATTGTATATGAACTTAATAACTTTATGAATAAAATAGTTTTACTGTAATATGAATTTAGTAAGGTGTATTTAATAAGGTGGAAAAATATTACAATTTTATATACATACACACATACATACATACATATATATATATATGATATGCTATCTAGTCTAATAATCGAAACAATTCATAATTTTGAGTACGCATCTACATATGTTTCTAACTGCAAGGTTATGTTCAAAATGTTACCAATCGACGCGACCTAGTCGAATGCGTGCTTATCTGTGTAGATAAGTGTTTCGTTTTTATACATTTACGTTCATAAATGTGCTTTATTTAATGTTATTATTTGTTGATAAAAATATTCATGTGTTAGCTATAAAAGAAGATTTCTGTAAAGAACTGTTTGGTGGATATTAGTTACTTATAATTTTTTAACAAAAATTAATAAATTTCTTTTAATATTTTTTTATTTTTATTATTAACAAGATATTTTTACAACAAATGATGTTGAAAGCTGTTATATTAATCGGTGGCCCTTTAAAAGGTATGCTAACCTAAAAAATTTACTTCGTTGCATAATATTTTGATAAGTAATATAGTAATAATTATAATTTATTTATTTTTATAGGGACCAGATTTCGTCCTCTCTCATTAGATATACCTAAACCACTATTTCCAGTTGCTGGTTTACCTATGATTCAACATCATATTGAAGCATGTTCCGAAGTACCAAATTTAGAAGAAATTTTAATAATTGGATCATATCCTGCCAATGAATTATCACAGTTTATTATGGATATGAAAAGCACATATGGTGTAATTATTAGATATTTGCAAGAATTTACACCGTTAGGTACAGCTGGAGGCATGTATCATTTCCGAGATCAAATTCGTTCTGGTAGTCCATCATATTTTTTTGTAATGAATGGAGATGTATGCGCCGATTTACCCTTACCAGAGTTAGTAGAATTTCATAGTAAAAAGCAGGCATTACTTACTATTATGGCTACAGAAGCCACTAGACAACAATCATTAAATTATGGATGTATGGTTTTGAATAAAGACGGAGAAGTGGCACATTATGTTGAAAAACCATCAACATTTGTATCTACTCTTATTAATTGTGGAATATATATCACATCTCCTGATATATTTCAATCAATGGCGGATGTTTTTTATGCTAGTCAACAACAAGAAAATTCTTTGTAAGTATCATTAATAAAAAATATTTGTTAATAGACTCTATCATAATCTTACTACAGATATATATTCTAATTATTGATTAACTTTTTTTTTCTTCAATGAGACAGACAGATAAATGGAAATGGTAGAGACCCTGCTAATATTGCATTGGAACAAGATATATTAACACGATTAGCAGGAACTGGATGTTTATTTGCTTTACCTGTTTTAAGATGGTGGTCACAGGTAAAAACAGCAGGATCTGCAATTTATGCAAATAGACATTATTTAGCTTTATATAAAACCAAACGTCCAAATTATCTTACTTCTCCAAATAGAAATACATGTAATATTATTGGAGATGTATACATTCATCCAACAGCTTCTGTTCATCCATCTGCTATGGTAAAATTAATAATATTATTATAATATTGAAATTTTTCCAATAACTGTTCTAAAAAGATAGGATGTTCTTAATTCGTTCTATTGTTACAGTTAGGACCAAATGTTAGTATAGAGATGAATACAGTTATCGAAGCTGGTGTAAGAATTAAAGAATCAATAGTTTTGGCCAATGCGCATATTCAAGCACATACTATTATTTTAAATAGTATAATAGGAAAAGGTAGTCGTGTGGGAGAATGGGCACGAGTAGAAGGTACTCTGTGTGATCCAAATCCTGATAAGCCATTTGCAAAGATGGAAAATTTATCTCTTTTCAATGTTAATGGCAAATTAAATCCTTCAATTACGATACTTGGTAACGATTAGAGAATTTCATTATAATCTTATTTCATATGTCACAAACAATCAATTAATTTGACATTATTTCAGGCACAAGTGTTACTTTGGCATCTGAAAAAATTCTCTTGAATTCTATCGTATTGCCGCACAAAGTATTAACGAGGAATTTTAAAAATGAAATAATTTTATAAATACTTTTTTTTTGTATATTATTGGAAATAATGATAATAAATGTATATAATAATGTTCACGCACAATTTATACATATTCTAGTTGAATATGTAACGTGTGTAAAAAGAGAATATTATTTATAGTCAATTATTATACATATATACCTTTGCATCATCATTCAGGTGCATGACCACCAAAGTTGATAGTTAAAGGTTCAATAACTTTGTATTATAGATCATAAATTGTTTTTCTAAGTACAATGTACGAATCAGTTTTTATCAAAATTAGAAAAGAAAAAAATAGATAAACAAAAATTTTGTATAACAATTATATAATACTAAAATTATGCAATGAAAATGTAAAAAGATTTATCAAACCATATGAATTTACTTAATACACTTATTTATTATATATTGCATCAAAATAATCGTTTCCAACAATAATATAATACAATTCATAACAGCTAAATACATTGATTCGTACAATAATTTCGGTGCAAATACGCTCCATATAAATAAATGATGTTTTTGAATTGTTATTATAAACGTATAAATAGTAACTGGTACTAACTTCCATATCATATAAATTCTGTTGTCTGACAAAAGTACATAGTGTAAACTAAAAATAAATAACAAATAGTTTTTCATATACAAGATTTTATATAATCAAAGGATTTATTAGCAATTGAAAATATACTTACCTATGAGATGATTTGTATGATAATGTTCTGTGATACATATTTAAGAGATAAGCTAAAACTGGTGCTGAATATGTATTCACAATTAAATACATTCCAATAATAATAGGCCTATAAGATTGCAAACCTACATAGCCAGCTGCAATATCAATATCAGCAAGACTATTAGAATTTCCCTACAAAAAATAATATAAATCAATTAAAGATAAACCCTACATTAATTTTATTATTAAATTCTTAACAAAATAACATATATTAATACCTGATAAAAGTAAAATACATTTCCAATCCAAGCATTTATAAGTATATTAATTTTTTCTATATTATTATATTTTAATATTGAATTAATCATACAAATGATTATTAATTGTATCGGAAGTAATATTAGATTATATGGTTGATGTAATAATGCTGATACCATAACCCATGCTTGTATACAAAAAAATATGGTATAATTTAAAAAATTTGTTTTATTGCGTTTTGCTACTAAAATCAATCTGTATGCAGAGAATATACAGAATATTGTAAATAAGTTCCAAAATATTAGTACCTCCTTTACGTCTCTGAAAAAATTAATTATATATTTTTTTTTCTATCATATTTTATTTTATCATATATAATTTAAGATACTTACTTAGATGGATGATATAATGATATAGGTATTATAGTTTGATTGTTCGTGTGACGAAGATAAATACATAGAGATAATCCTATATTCAAAAATAAAGTATACTGTCTATATATTGATTTGTCATGTATAAAACCAATCCATACTAAAAGTGCAAGAGCTAAAACAACAAGTTTTTAAATTATAATAAAATTTTCACTTATAATATAGATACATATCTGAATAATTACCAATAATAACAAAGATTGTTATATTGACTTTTGATTCTTCTTTCATTAAATGTCCTGCAATATCAGGAAGATGATTATATTTATTACCAGTACTGTTTAACATACGAAGGATTCTGTGTCCTGTGAGCAATAGTAATATTTCAATAGAGATTCGAAATTGTGTGCTATGTACACGTATCCTATAAATTTAAGTTAAGAAGATTAGATATATTTTTTTTATATGTAAAAAGTAGATTAAAAAATGACTTACTTTAAAGATTGCATTATAATTGTTTTGCTATTCTTACAAAGCAATAGCACAAGGAATGAAACCCAAAAAAAATACCAAGTTTGATGTTCTTCTTCCACATAACTACTACTACCTAGACTTATAGCATGTATTAATATTCCATAGAGAAAAATCCATTCGAAGGTTTTAAAATTTTTTAACTAATAAAAAAATTCATATTAATATATATTTTAATATTGATTATATATGTGTATTGTTATTTATACTCTATCAATAATTTTTACCTTAATATTAAAATAATGATGATATTTAATTTTAGCAAGGAAGTAACAGTTTAAAAACAAAAGTCCAATAATGCTTAATATAAATACACAATTTTTTATATCACTAAAAAGAGATAAGCTTAGAATTTCAAAACTCCAGAAAGAAATTATCATTATCCATAACAATAAATTTATCATAATTAACTTCAATACTTTTTTAAAAGTTACTAATGGATAATATTGGTCATGCAATAAAATCCATGAGACCTAAAATGCAGAAATAAGATAATTCTATATATGTCCTTGATAATTAATCCATTGAAGCGAATAGATCATACATACATGACACAGAAAAAACATTGCTGTAATCATTAAATGTGTATCATTTTTTAATATATTTTTTACTAATAACTCTTTCATTTCATTAAGTGCTGAACGGTATGCAGCTATAACATCATATCCTGTTTCATACGAATTATTAACAGATTTTAGCCAAGCAAGATGAAGTTTTACTGCATCTATGTATTTATGATGAGCATCTGTAAAACGAATTTTAAATGCAAATTTTTGATATAACTATTTTATTTGCTATTTATATGCTAATTACATATTTATATGCTAATTACTCACATTGAAAGTTGTAGTCAGTCAATTTTTTGAATTGAGTATGAACTTGTTTTGCATTGTAATAAAGTGCAAATAATTTTCTAGAGATAGGTAAGTTATTCAATAAATCTAATGCCACACTTCCAAAATTGGAATATGGTATAGGTAGACCCAATATCACAGATAATGTTGCTGCCATATCTAATTGAGCTATTTTTTTTGGTAGAGTATATGATTTAGAACAATTCGCTCCAATTGCAATGATAGGTACCGTAGTTTCTTGTAATGTTGCACCACCATGACCTCCAGAATCTTTCATACCATGATCCCCACAAATTACAAACAAAATAGGACCAATACCATTTTCATTCTGATAAAACATAAAATCTTAAAATAATTCGAATAATCCTTATACCAATGATATAAAGAAATATTGATTAACATTATTATCGATTTACCCAATGCAAAATTTTTGAATATATTTTTGCTATAATATTATCCATTTCAGTAAGTTTTGATTTGATTAAAGAACTAAATGGTCCAGTTACATGTCCAATATGATCTAATCCTAGATAATGAAGAATCATTATCGACCAATCATTATTGTGGAATTCATTATCTATATGTCTTGTAACATTATTGTCTACCTAAATGTATTACATTAGATAATTATAAATAATATAAAATTTTGTTATATGATATATCGTCAACTATTGCATACCTCTGTAAAATCAGTAACAAAAAATGATGTAGTACCATCATAACGTTTAAACATGGTAGGAAACAATTTTAGCCAGGTGTCATCTCCATAAAATATTATATCGTGATTATGAGTCTTTGCTTGAAGTAGAATATTGTCACTTACAATAGGCTCGCTTCCTAAATTTAAAACCATGTCAACAAAAGTTGGTACTCTACCTGTTGTCATTGCCTATTTTTGTTTAATACATTTTAATAAAGATACTTGATAATATTTTTTTGTTGAGATTAAATTATAAATTTGATTATCATACTTTTATTCTAGGCATTGTCACTGTTGGTGGTTCTATTTTCGCTTGCAATAGACATACAAACGGATTCTCTATAAGTTTATTTGTTATTGGCATAGCAGCTTTTCCAACCGAATCCGATATAAAGTCCCAACGAAATGCATCAATTACCATAATTATAACTTTATTTACTAATGGTTTATACAAAGCATCTCTTTCTACCCTAAACGATAAAATATAGTATACGTATTTACAACTAATTTTTGTGAATGTTTTATATTTATATTCAAAGCTACACAAAGAACATACCTTACATTATCTATAAATTGTGGTATATCATTTATTGATGCTATAGTATTATCATAGTGTACAATAGGAAAAAATCCATAAATAAATAAAGCAATAGAAAAAGTTCCAATAATTAATGTATAAATGAATCTAATATTCTTATACATTTTTACTTGTGTGTTAACAAAAAATATAAATATTTTGTAATATTCTGTAGATTGCTTGTGTGCGAAAAATTGCGGGAGTGACCGAAAGTCCCCAAACTTTTGCGACAAATCTTTTTTTATATTCGATTAAGTGCAAATTTTTATTTTATTATCTATAATCAAAGATAAGCTTTTTAGTACCATTGTAGGTTATGTTATCAAATGCAGATAGATTATAATTCATATTTCCCGCCTTTTGAGGATATAATTTTATAAAACAATTGAAAGTGACTTATCATATTAGTTATTTTTACTTTTCATAATATGACATTCTACATTATATTAAATATGAAAATACTTGATTCCTTTATTTTTCTATTGTATAAAAATTTTTTTTTTTTAAGCAATGTTTCATAATTGTTATTTGACATTAATTTTCGCTTAATATTATTTTTCATTCAAACTAATTAATAACCAATTAAAACTGTCAGATTCAAGTTTGCAAAAATTTCATTGGATAGGCGAAATGCCTTATCCCTATACATACATACGCGTATCTATTAGACAATATAAAATGAATATAAATATTTATTATTCAAATATTTGATTAGAATTATTTATTCGATCGTTTAACAATATAATAATCATCTGTAATGAATAGTTGAAGTTTTGCAATTTTATATAACCAATATTGGATTCTTGTAAATTAAACATATTTAATTCAATAAATAGAAATTCGATAAGATCTTTATTTCATAGTTAATATCGTCAAAAATAAATATTAATAAAATATTTCTAATTATTGAAATGTTTCAAGTTAGTTTGAAAAATGCGATGTATATTGCCGATTGATACGACAGGTGTGACGTCACATCGCCGCCCCGTGATGCATATTGGGAAATGGACCTGCCATCTTGAATGGCATGGCCCAGCTACACAGTGCGTGATAAAAAGACATGCAATTTATCGCGAACCGCTTTATACTTTGCCACACGAAAGTGTATAAAACTTAGTGACTGTTCATCGAGCGAATTTTTTGCACGATGGAAGCGGTCAAAGCATTTAACGCAGAGGTAAGAATAAGATTTCTCTAGGTTTTAGAGGTCATCGTCGAAAAGGCAATCCTCCCTCTCTTTAGATTTTACAGGGACGTCGCGTACATCAAATTACTATTGTTGATATTATGTTATGGAGATAATTTTTTATTTTATATTTTTCTACATGAATATTTTCTTTTAAAAATACAATGATAAGTTATATATCGTGGAGACGCTAACGATACTCTGCCATAACTTTATTTTTCTTGTTTTCCTAACATAAATTAAATAGTTTAATTGGATAATTAGACTATGTCAATAAACAAATAGTTTGCATTAATTATTGCTGCTATATCATCCGAATGATTAAATGTTTGATTTATCGAAATAAATAAAACTGTGACATAATTATATATACGTATGTAATCCATATAGATTTACTTTTTCAATTTTACAATTTTAACAAACAAACTTTTGCTCGATTAAATTTTTTTGCAATTAGGATATCATACATCTATTCGTGAAGCATTAGTTAGATTTTTAATTTTTTTTTTTCATTCGTACAAACTTGTAATTAATCTTTCTAATGTTGAAATTTATTTCAGCTTTCTGCGTTATATGATGTTAAACCACCAATTTCTAAAGCTAAAATGAATTCTCTTACACGCGGAGCTATCAAAGCAATAAAATTTTATAAACATGTTGTACAAAGCGTGGAAAAATTTATTCAAAAAGTAAGTTTAATTAATTGTTTATTTATTTAATAAAAATGTATACGTTCGTGTATTCATTATACAAATGTATTTGCTTTCAGTGTAAACCAGAATATAAAGTGCCAGGATTATACGTAATAGATTCAATCGTAAGACAGTCAAGACATCAATTTGGAATGGAAAAAGATGTCTTTGCACCTCGTTTTGCAAAAAATATGCAAACAACTTTTCTGAACCTTTTAAAATGCCCACAGGAAGATAAAAGCAAAGTTATACGTGTATTAAATCTTTGGCAAAAAAATGCTGTTTTTCCTCCAGAAGTCATACAACCACTTTTTGATTTAGCTGATCCCAATCATCCCATTCATAAAGAACAACCAGTAAACGCAAATGGTGAATATTTTTGGTTGTATGATTTTTTACGATTTTAGAATTACGTTTTATATCAATTTTATTTACAGGTACATTGAACACATCATCTGGTAATAACCTGAGCAATATTTCTGCAGTAACAAAGACGCCTCCATCTGCCGTAAAGGTTGTTGCAAAAGATCAGAAATTATTTTCTTCCACTAAACCAATTGACCCAGTATGGCTAGCACAAACAAAGATAGAAACAGCTAACATAGTTAGTACACATGATTCCGTGGAAATAATTTAATACGCTAACATAGATTTAAATTAAAAACTAGAAATTGTTGCATTGTGTGAAAAGTAAAAAAAAAAAAAAAAGAAAATTTCTCGTCTTTTTAGGGGCAATCTAATGCAAATCAAGTTGATTCATCGTTTCTTGATCAATTACAACATTTACAACAATTGCTGTTGAAGAAGCAAGAGGCCACAAATGAATCGAAGACTTCCGTAAAATTTGATAAGAAACTTTTGGATTTCGATTATGGAGAAGAAGAAGATGATGACGTTGTGGTTGCAAGTTCACCTACTACTGCTACTGCTGCTGCATCTCAACATAACGCTGTATCCACAAGTAATAGTTTGGAAAGCCTTGGATTGCTACTGACAAATCCTGAGGTATTAATGTTTTCATCCCTGATAAAAGGGTGGAAATATATTTACAAAAACGTTTTCAATATTTTGGTAATTGTTATTGTATTTTATTTAGTCAAAATATTATCGTTTGTAGGTACTTAGGCAACTGCAGACATTACAACAAACAATGCAAGGAAATATGTCCTCTTCGCAGCATGAAATGGAAGAAAAAATGCGCAAATTGCAACAGATGAAACAACAAGAAGAAGAATTTGATAAACATTTGGCTCAAACTGTTCCTGTATGTTACTAAACCATAAAAATATTTTTGATACATTTGAAATAGTCCTAAATATAAATCATGTTTTTAGAATTTACCTTTTGCATCAGAATGCGAGCTGAAACCTACAGACATTCTGAAACCAAATCAACAAAGCACATATTCAACAAGTACAACTACTGGAGTTATTCAAGATATGACTCAACCACCACCAGGTTATCCTCCAGCAATGCCATATGTTTCGCAACCTTTGTCAAACATGAGGCAAATAAATCAAACTGGTCATCAGAATCAAAAAAGTCCTTTAATCGACGAACGTCAAGAATCGCAAGATTTTTCTGGGTAATTTTTACATGATACTAAGCAATAAAAATATAGGTGGATACATATACATATACATACGAAATTACAATTCGAATTATATACAAACGAAGAATGTGCATATATATATTCTCTGTAAAAAAAAATAATATATTAATGTTACAGAAATGGTGCAAGACGCGATAGTAGTAGTGTTGAAATTGTAAATTGTGATAATACTCGATCACAAAGTAGATCACCTGAGAGATATAGGCATCATAGTCGGTCTAGATCACCTCGGCATAGAGACAGAGACAGAGATAGGGACAGAGATCGAAAATCTCGATCTAGAAGTAGATCAAGAAGAAGAAGGTAAATGAATTTGTAGATACATACATATATTATATGTATATCGATTTGATATATTTATAATTACATAGTATAAATAAATTACTTTAATATTTTTCTGATCATAGATCACGGTCTAGAGACAGAGGTCGCGATAGAAAAAGAGATGACAGCCGAGAGAAAATGACCGAGGAAGAAAGAGAAAAGGAAAGAGAACGTCGTAAACGTGGATTACCTCCGATAATTAGAGATAAATTAAGCGGTACGTTCAAAACGTGATTTTATATCAAGGATATTTAATCGTAGATATATCAGCACAAAGAGATCTTCTTGCAGTTTGTAGCACAACGCTTTGGGTCGGTCATTTATCCAAATTAGTTCATCAGGAAGAGTTATCTGACACATTTGGAGAGTTTGGTGACATTGTTAGCATCGATCTCATATCACCTAGGGGTTGTGCTTTCATTTGCATGAACAGAAGACAAGATGCTTATCGAGCCCTTACAAAATTAAAGAATCATAAAATGCAAGGGAAGGCTATAACTGTAAGTTTATCGTTTATAAAAAAAAAAAAATATGTAATCTTGAGAAATTAAATTCTAATATAATTCTATATAATATTTTATCATTTTATAGTTAGCATGGGCTCCAGGTAAAGGAGTCAAAGGAAAAGAATGGAAAGATTATTGGGAAGTAGAACTTGGTGTCAGTTATATTCCATGGAATAAGTTACTTAATATTACGGATCAAGATCTAGAACTATTGGAAGAAGGTGGTATGATAGATGAAGATACATTACCACCAAATTTGAAAGGTATATGAAGTTATAGGAATTTTGAAAAGTTTTCTATAAATCTATAGATACGCGTTTTGCAAGTTAATCCAGTTACATATAACACGCTTATATATAACGTGAACCAACTTGCTAAAGTAACTTTGAATATCTGAGCCAATTTGGATAAATCGATATTAATTTGGTCAAGCAAATTCAAAACATTCGTTTCAAATGTCGCATTAATACGTTATGGACAACCACTTGATATATAAATCGTTATTTTTGTTTATTTATATTGCAGGAAAATTGAAGCATTCTGGCGGGAATATAGATATCATGCAACATCAATTACAAATGCAACAACAGGCGTTAGCTGCTGCATCGGTAATTGATGCTCCAATTTCAACATTAACAAATATTATTACGAATGTTATATATAAATTTCCAATACTTCTTTTTAACAGCAACAGCAGACGCAGTTAGTCGATACTAGCCAACCACCGCCGATACGACCACCAACATCAGCTGCACTTTTGCCCCCTCCGAACACACAATTACAAATGATGCCATCAGCTTTTACGATGACCGGTGTTCCACGTAAGTTTTATTTCAATTCATTCGATTAAATTCAAGATAGATTTTAACGAAAATTCGTAAGACGTAATTAGCATATGCGCTATTGGACTCGATAGTTATAAAGTAATAGAACACAAAGTTGTATCTCAGTCGACAAATTTCTAGTATATTTTGATACAACGTGAAATCATGATAGGTATGATAGGACCTATGGGTCTCCCTATGGCACACAGTTTAATGCCTAATGTTCCAATTGGAGTACCTCCACCCAATATGCAAAGTCTCTTGGGACCTCCAGGAATGATGCAGACTATGCTGACTCCACCTGTCAATTCTCCATTTGGTGCAAGCGTTGGTGTAGGTCTTTTAACGCAAATTCCATTACCTGCACCAGCCGCACCATCGGACAAACCGAATTCAACTGGTAGATAATTTATCTGTTATACGACCTTCGTCAGACGCAGGTGAATCTTTTATAACTCGTATATGATATAGGGATGCCACACAATGTTCCACCGATAGGAGTACCTCCGCCTACCTCAGAAACAAACATACCAAATCTACCAATGCTTCGTCAGTCTTATGGAGTAGGGCCAGCACCCCCAATGCAGATGCAACTACCTCAACATCACTCCGATGATATGGATGTTGAAATGGAAGATGCCATGCCACTGAACGTGAGCAACAACACTTCCAAAGAGAAACCAAATTTGAGTGATCAGCTTATAGCTGCGATGAACATGGGTGCAGGCACCAGTGACAATAGGCTAGAAAATGATCAACAAAATATCGATTATAAAGAGAGAGATAGAGATCGAGAAAATAGAGATAGAAGGGATCGCGAACGTGACAGAAGTGATCGTAGTGATGTCAATGATTCTAGGATGGATCGTGGTAGAGACAGAGGTAGAGGAAGAGACCGAGGTCGCGATCGCCGTAGAGATGCAAGAGATGGAAGAGAAAGGGATAGAGATGATAGAAGAGATAGAGACAATAGAGATATAAGAGAAAATCGTGAGAATTCTATGAGGCATTCGGAATGTTCAAATATATCAAATCAAAATCTTCAAGATAACGATGCGATAGCTAAGAAGGATGGGAAACCAAGTCTTGCTGAGCGATTGAGACAGTTGGCCGATGGTACATTACCCATAGACGATCGTATGGATAGAAATATTCGAAGTAACAGAACCGAACGAAGTAGCGAGAGAACTGAAAGAAATTTCGAAGAAAATTCTGGAACTCGGAGACCCAACGATATGCCATTGCCATTAATGGATATCCCAAAATTTGCTGGTAACGTGCAAGAACGTGTAGATTTTCCTCCTAGAGGACCTGATTTTCGAGGTGGTCCACAAGATCCTCGAGATTATCAGCAAAGAAACCTAACGGACAGAGATAGACAAAATTTTCCACGGGGATCTACTGGACCATTAAGGGGATCTCAGATAGATGATTTTATGGATCCAAGAATGCAAGCTGGAAGATTCCAAGATGAGTTCGAAAATAGATTAGGACATAATGGTCCACGATCGGATGAATTTACGCCTAGATTAGGACCATCCAGAGAAGATTTTGATCGGTCGGATATAAGAAATCGAAGACCGGTTGAAGATTATGAAAGAGATCGTTTCGAATATGAAATGCGACGCGACGGTTTTGATCCACGTTTGCAGGATGGTTTTGATCCGAGAAGTCACGGCGAACGACCTGATTTTGATCCGCGAAGAAGAGATTTCTTTGGAGGTCCGATGGATCCTGTTTTCGGAATACCACCAATGATGGGTTTGCGAGGTCCGAGAGGTCCTGTAGGACCTGAAGGATTTGGCCCGCGTGGATCTGGCATGGGATCAAGAGGACCAGGTAAGTTTCAAGTCGTTGACAACCTTTTTATGTACATACATATATATATACACATATGTTTATATATATATATATATATGTCTATATATTTATCATTTATTCTTGAGCACTCTCTAAACACATCCTGCTTCAGGACCTTTAATCTTCCATCCTCGAGGTATGGGTCCACGAGGAATGAGAATTCGACCTCCGTTCGGACCACGTGGACCCCCACCGTTTGATCCCAGAGAAGCTGATCCTTTCTTTCGGCCACCATTTGATGACGTACGCGGTCCACCAGGTCCACACATGAGACCGTTTGGTCCGATGGGTCCACCAACTATGCACGGTCCCGAAGGACCTTGGAGGAATCAAGAAAGTGGAGCACCAGGCCCATGGACATCCTCGCAATCTAGTAGTACTCCGGAAACTGATAATCATAGCCAGAGAGAAAATCATCTTACTCGAGACAAACAAAAAGGAACTAAACATACAGATTATAAAAACAATATTTCAGATAGAGAAAATCGTAACAGAAGTAGGAAATCAAGGTGGGGTAATGTAAGCCCTCCTATAACGGAAAATACAGACGAAGCGACATCCGCTGAAGGAATTGAAGACAAGACGGACCTAATACAGGATGGAAATTTCGTAAACATAGAACCTAAATCAGAAATAATTACCGAATACGATCAATCAGTACAAATGGAACATGATAGTCCTACTGATAGAGAGCAAGTTGAAGAGCAAAATGATGTGCATCATTTAAAAATTGAACAGAATGAAGAAACCAATAACGAAGAACTACATGAAAATCAATATAACGAAGAAGAACAAAGTAGTTCCTACCAATCTAATGTAGATGCAACTTCTGGCAATGATGTTGAACAAAATCAGTGTAATGATGATAAACAATGTGAATATCAGACAGTCGGTCAAACAGAGGACTCGTCGCAACAATGTGTGGAGCAAGTTGAAAAATCTGAGTGTGTGAGTGAAAATAATAGTGACCAACAACCAATTCTGGAGCAAGCAGCAGATGCTTTGTAAAAGGTTCAACATTTGAGGATAAATAGACCAAAGTAAAGCAAAGAGAATCTATGAATAGATTCATGTAAAATATGATTCCAAACAATACATTGTACATAGAGTCATGTTATTACGCAGAAAGTGAAATGAATTTGATTATGTGGACTTGGAGTACTAAACTCTGGAGTGGTGAGGGAGCTGTGGGTCCAGTGAGTTCTTTTAGAAGTCTTTTTTTAAAGTATTCATTTAAAACACGTACGAATTTAAAAATTTCTTCCTGTATAAAAAAAGAAAAAAAAAATGCTGCTTAGATCTTGCTGTGATAGTGAACACAGGACCTATCTATAATGTAAATATACATACAAAATGCAAGTAAAGTCTTAGGGATTCCTTTTTAGATAACTATAAAATTACATATTTGCCATCTGTATTAAATGCCAGTTAGTTCTTCATAATCTCATTAAGGACTTGAATATAGTTAATTTTGAATCATACTACAGGTACTGTACAGCGAGAGTATATTCATACCTTATACTCTAAATAACTATTAATTTATTGAATTGTACATACTTTTATATTTTCCTAGCAGAACAAATGAATGAATATATTGTGCTAACGGTCATTGCTAAATCAAAGAAAAAAAAAAAAAATAAATATTTTATATATACTGTCTTTGATAAAAAAATAATGGCCTTCTCATTCCGATTTGTGCGTAGCTCCCAGTCTTGCAGTTATTATTGAAATTGAAAAAGCTATGTATTAGAATTATAACCAGTTTGCCATGAATTGATATAAATTATCAATATGTAACCATATATGTGTATGTACATATATATATATATGTATATATATATACATATATAGATTTGAACTTTTAATAAGTTTAAAACATCGTTACATATTCCTTTACTGGTCCCTACAAAATTTATTTTTCTATTTAAATGTAATGAAACGCAAGTATGTTACTTGTCAATAGTTTGTTATTTCTTATTCATGGCACAAATTCATTTTATTCTGCATGAAATTTTTTCTATTTATCGTAAACTGAAATAAACTACAGAATAATCGATATAATAGGCAATATGGTATTGCATTAATGAAGCAAGTAAAATGAGCTCTGGATTCCGTACATACAACTTGGTTCCTGTGTTCACGCACGCACGTTATTGCACGCCGCAGCGATGGAAGACTCGTGCTTGCGCTCAAACTGAGTGACAAGTACAAGGTACTGTCTACATTATATTCACATAAACTAGTCGAAGAATGTGACACTGACTACTTCAAAAAAATTTTGTTTAAATCGATATCAGCCCGCACCACTCCAGACCAAAGCCCATTTTACATACATATATATGTATGTGTGTGTGTGTGTGTGTGTGCGTGTGTGTGCGTGTGTGTTTATTATTATTATCATTATATATACATACATACATACATGCATATGTATTACATAGTGAATTATTGTGTATCTCTCTAACAATAGGATAGTGTAATTGCTTACAGCTCAGAGTAGCGTTATGTATTGACAAATGCACTTCCATTAAAAAAAAAAAGTATCCCGAAATATAAGCAATGGATAGTTTTATAACAAAATGTAAATCATTTTGTTTTTTATCGATTGAGAAGAGTACATTGATATAATTCACTCAAAGTTTATGGCAATAATTTTTCTAACGATTCGTATAGAAATTTATTTCTATATGGACGATACTTTCCACTTCGACGTTTATTTTACTTAGAAATAAGATACATACATAAGCATTTTGCTTTTTTTTTTTCTTGCTTTACTTTGTATTTTCAAGTTTTTATATACTTGCATACGTGTGCAAGTAAAGATACAATATATTTGTATCTGAAAGATAATTATGCACTTACAGCTTACTAAAAAAAATATATAATACATTTATCAGAAGTATTAATGAATAATGATTTCAAGAATGAGAAGAAAGAGAATGTTAATAACAATATTGACTTAAGTTATATCAAAAATGGGATACGAATATATTACTTATATTATGTTATTTTAATGTCTTAATTATTCTAATCATATTAGAAAAACAAGTCTAACATGATTATTTAGTGAAAGAGTGTATGAATAAACTCGATATTCACAATGATTGTCTTAGATTTTTTTCATAGTTTTATTACATCTTATTAATTTACTTTACGAATTGTTACACAACAATATTTACAACTTTAGTAAATGCTCTGAGACAAATTCTTACTCGATAGAAAAATTTTCAAAAGAACACTGGAGTGGTGTATGGCACTACTGAGATAGGATTCATATTACTCTCGGAAAACGTGCTAGAGTTCATTCGTTACATCAAAAATATTTACTTTTGTATTAACGTTATAATACATCCAAAAGATATGCTTTTGTTTTCATCAAAATAAAATATTATAACAATCAGAAAATTATAGTATACGCACAAGATTATAATATCATTATATAAAATACTATATATTTTTATTTTTACATTGTATATCCTTGTTTAATAAATAAATTAAAGATTAAGTACTAAATGTCTAAGTTAATGATTTAAGATTTTCAAAACATTTTATGTTTTCATATGCGTAATATGAATCTGTATCTTATAATATTTTATAAAATTTCACACAAAAATAAGATAATTATTAAGCTTAATCACTAACACATGTACCCGTTTAATATAATTTTCTTTCATCTTTAACCATGCCTTTCTCAATATCAGCGTTATTTACTTATTCTCTTATATATATATATACATTACGATCATTTATATTAAATATTTACATATATACACAATTCTGCTCTTCCTGCCATCAAACGTTTATTATATTACAAAGGCAGATCCTTGTAGCTCTCACCGAGTGTATTTTACATTATTTAATCTGCCAGTATTTTACAATTAGTATAAAAATTTACAAACGATTATTCTGATAGGGAAAAACAAAAAAAAAAAGAAAGAAAAAAAAATGAAAAAGTACGATTATATTTAATGTCCATTGAATTATTAAAAAACAATTATCTAATTAACCAGAAGCCTGTGCAAATACTAAGATTTATAAAAACCAAAATATGTAAACTATATCAGAGATATAAATTTAAAATGTTTGTTAATGTTAACTAATTTTTTATATGGAATTAGCGATAACCTCTTAAATTGACATGTATAGATG
>NC_066587.1:1544569-1552069 GCF_905475345.1 Vespula vulgaris | reverse complement strand
AAATGATCGTCTGCCAAAGTGTTTATGTTATCGCTGTATGTACAACCTGGAGAATTTTTATGACTTCAGGACAGCGTGCGTTAATGCGGTGGCATTGCTGGAAAGATATTTACCTCCTAGCGAATTAGTAAGCTTTTATTTGTTCATAATACGTAATATTCTTAAAAGGAATAACCTATAAAGTATACGATATAAATGTTTTCAAATCACAGGCACATAATGGGGACAAAAGTAACTACATGCCGTACAGTAATGTACATCCAGAGTTTCTGAAGGAGAAAGAAAATATACCCATGTTAATCCCAGAGGCTCCCATAGTAAATCCTAATGCGGCTCTAGGTACACCGCCAAGATTAAATTCCGATGGAGAAGCGGATAATGAAATAGAAGAACTTCTTGAAAATAGTGGCACGGATGAAGGTATATGCGTATATCTACATATAATGAACTATGAAAACGGCTTTAAAAATGTATTATCTTTATTTATAATTCTTTATTTGTGTTTAATAAAAGAGGCAACGATAATAGATGATTCAGATAGAAAATCTGACGAATATGAAATGGATATGGAAACGAATCCTAGCGATTTCTTAGAAATGACCCCAATGGTAACTGAAGATAATGAAGAAACAAGTTCCAAAAATATGCCTATGGTAACGCAAGAATCTACAGTATTTCAACATACATCGGAGCAACACGAAGTGTATGTGTGTTCATTGTGTAACAAGGCATTCAGTTCTAAAGGACACTTGTCCCTTCATGCGAGAATTCATGTGGGTGCAGGCGATGTCATTGGTGAGAAAGTAATCACCGACGATCATACTTCCTATAAAAGGCCTTATCAATGTGATCTTTGCAACAAATCTTATTCAACGGCTAAACATCGATGGGGACATGTATCTACTACGCACAGGTAAGAATACTTTCCTTCGAAACGTTTCATTATTCTATGAAACGACATAATTTTATAAGCTAGATGTAACGTGTAAATACGAGAAAATATAATTTTGCTTCAGAGGACATCCTGCCGTAACATGTGGGTATTGTTCACGCATTTATTCAACACGAACAAATCTTGAAGAACATATAAAATCGCGACATGCGGGATTACCGGCACCGTCCGAATTACCAAACCCCCTCTTCCGCTCGGAAACCAAATGTTACTGTAAAATGTGTTCCAAAAAATTTACGAGTATAGCAGATTTAAATATTCATAGTCGAATATGTATCGGACAACGAATAGAGCTGCAAGTGCAACAGGATATTAAGAGTGAATCACACAATAGTAAAAGTCTGATCGATACTTCGGATATATCCAGTATGGATACAGACGATGAGCACAAGGGATTTAAAAACGCGGAAGCAAAATTAGCTAAAAATCCACAGCTTACGATACTGAAACAGGCGTTGACAAAGGGGAGTGGTTTAAAAAGAGATTTGGATGATAAAACAAGAGCAAATTGTAGTCCACAAAAACTAGTGAAAACAGGTAATACGTCAATGTACTTTTATTATTCTAATTCTCATAATATTGCTGCGTTTGATTATGTCAAATAGAAGAATATTATCTACCGACAGATGGCTGTGAAATGCAGAAGAGGTGGTACTGCGAAATGTGTCCTCAAAGTTTTACGTCAGTGGAAAATCTTAAAGAACACGAGATAACACATGATGCTGACAAACCTTATATATGTATATTGTGTAAAAAGGACTTTACTTTAAAATCATCACTCAGCAGACATATCTTGGTATCGCATGGTGTAGACCCATGCCCTTTTATAGATAGTGATAAGTGTTTAAAAAGAGTAGTTCTTACGCAATCATGGGGTCAACAGATACCGATACCTATGTCCGATCAGAAAGACGCAAAGGAACCTTCGGAGTTTGCTCTGTCTCCAGAAGTAAGTGGTAACTCTGAAATGACAAAAAAATTGTTAATGTTTAAATATCTATATGTATATATATATGTGTATATAATGTATTTTGTCTCTTTGCGTCTAGACAAATGTAGAAAATGAAGATGAAGACCAAGAGAGGAGTAATCACGAAAATATGGTAGAAATGGAGACAGTTTTTGTATGTGAAATATGTACAAGAGATTTTAATGATAGAGCATCATTGTGGTTGCATATACGTGCGACACATAAAGAATGTGCTGCTTTTGCTTGCGGAGTCTGTTTAAAAATATGTTCTGACAATACACAACTCCTAAGTCACGTTAACATGTATCACGGAGGATCAAAGTTGCTAGTATCGGAACAAAGAAGGTACGTTTGTAATATTATATCCGCTCGTGTAAAGAATATATTACCACATAACAATATCACATTATTTCGTTTAATATTAATTGCCATTATATTTTAGGTATAGCTGTACAATATGTGGTAGACAACACGATTCACGAAAGAAATTAATTGCTCACGTATCGATACATAATGTAAATCCTGCTTATGACCCCGCAAATTTTGTACAGTTAAACAGTAATTATTATAACGAAACATTAAATGGTAACGAAGTAAGTGAAAATATTTTGGAGTTTGGAGATGGAGACGAGGGAGAAAAAATAGACTGCTATATTTGTTATAAATCATTTCCAAACGAGGATCATCTTATAAGACACCAGAGAAACGCTCATAAGGTTTTATATATTTGGATTTATATGATATTGAATATAATTAGTCAATAATTAACTTTTTCCAACAATAATGGAGATTAAAAAGAAAGAAACAGAAATGTAATTCATATATATATATATATATATATATTTGTATTTTTCATTAGTTCGAACAAATGGCACCGATAGTAGATGCCATTGGTAATGGAAATCCAGGGAATATGAATGGTACTGGTAACAGAGCGCAGTATCATTTATTTTTTGTCTGTGAGCTTTGTGGTAGTTCACATCCCAGTAAATGGGAACGTTGGTTACATGTCAGTAGCACGCATAGTAACGAACCAAGTATAAAGGTATGTGTTTGTATAGAATAAAAATATTATTGATGTATTTGAGAGGACGGAGCGGACGATGATAAAATATTTTTCAATCGGTAAATTTTTCTCACGTTTCATTTGCAGTGCGAACGGGACGACTGCGGGAAAATATTTGCCACGAAGGCGTTGCGTAATGAACACGTACACCACCATCATTCGGTACAAGGTCCTTCGCCAAATACTTGTGAAGTTTGTGGTAAATTATGGGGTAGCCGAGTCGATTATTGGAAGCATGTGATGGGAGTACATTCCGATACAGTGCCACTTATATGTGGCGTTTGTCTCAAAGTATTTCCGAATGTATTGCAACTTAAAACACATGTGCAAACTAAACATTGGCCATTGACCAATGGCGATTTTAGTTGCGACATATGTGGTAGACCTTATTCGAATAAGTCTAAAATGTCAAGACATAGAAAAATTCATGGATTGGAAATCGATGGATATGATAATAACAGTATTAACGATGCCTTGAACGAATCGTCCAAGTACGAGCACAGTGTACCGCCAGAAATGGATTTAACATGTGAATTGTGTGCCGATATGAAATTTCCAAATCTGGAAAGTTTATGCAGTCATAGACGTATTGTGCACCGTCTATTTCCGTGTGATCTTTGTAACAAGTGTTACGGCAGAACGTCTCATTTATGGAAACATGTAAATCGGGTACACAAAGGTCACGTAGACATAACGTGTCCTTACTGTTTGAAAACGAGTGCGTCTAAAGACCATTTAGCGGCACACATAGCCAAAATTCATAGGTACGAGTTAGAAGTTAGAAAGGATAATAAAAATTCAGTAAATTTCAAATCTTCGAACGTAGAAGACGGAGTTTTGCATTATTGTGAAAAATGCAATAAAGGATTTCATAAACGGTACTTACTTAGACGTCACATGAAAGGTTGTCAGAATTATAGAAAAGATCCAGGCGCGTTGTTGACCCGTTGTCGTGCCTGTGAAAGAATATTTAAAGATCGCGCGAGTTTACAAAAGCACATAGAAAATCATCATAGTACGTACACTTGCCATTTATGTAACGAAACTATTACCTCTAAATTGGGTATTATGACACATAATCGGGTTAAGCATATGGATCATCCAGATCTTACGTGTGACTATATTAGTTGTAAAAAATTATTCAGAACGAAGGAAGATTTGGAGGCTCATAGGAAGGATCATAAATATCACATAAGTCCGAACGTTTGTGACTTCTGCGGTGATACCGTCGAGAATAAATTGAAATTAAAAATGCACGTGCTATCTTTGCACCGAAACGAAATTGGGGTGTCTTGCGGAGTTTGCTTGATACCTATGAAAGATCCAAAGGATTTGAAGAAACACGTCGAGGACGTGCACGAAAGTGTTTTATCCAAACCGAACACGTGTCAGGTATGTGGGAAACAGTACGCGTCTAAATGGAAAGCGTTCGATCACACGAAGAAATGTCATGGGAAGGTGTTTAGAACGTGCAAGCAATGTTTGGCTGTTTTTACGAACGATTCGGATATCAGAGATCATTATGAGCACGTTCATAACATTTCTAAAGATCAATTAGCTGCGTTCGAGTATCGCATGGACATCGGATCTAAGGTAGACGAGTACGACGGAGTACCAGCGGATATAGTCGTCAAGGAAGAACCGGACGACTTGGATTTCGACGAGGACTTGTGCGAGGACGATTTGAACAATTCCAAACGTAGGAGATCGTTAACCGACACCTACGATTGCGAGATGTGTCCGGAGATTTTCTTGAATTGTCACACATTGGCGAAACATTATCAAAACGTTCACAATACCGATCCAATTCGTATGTTCAAAAAGATAAAGCCGGACAACAACGACAATAGCAAAAGGAAGATGAGAAATCGAAAGAATTTCGAGTGCAAAAATTGTCAAAAACAATTCTGCACGAAAACGTTGTTTTGGAATCACATCAACGTATGCACGAGGCGTAACGCGTTCAACAGATTGGACATGCAAAGTATTATGCCAACTTCGATTTTGGAGACGCATTTGAAGAATAATAATCAAATAAAGAAAGAAGAAACTTCCTCGTTTATGAACGAATCGAATTTAAACATTCCAGATTTTAATTTATTTGAAGATATCAATCTACAGTTATCAGGGCAGAAGCCAGTACCGAATCTTATGCCATTGTCGCACATGAAACCTCCTACTGCGGTGAAATGCTCTAGGAAAGATTCTCGAAAGGTATACGACGAATCAACGAATACCGAATGCACGTGCGAAGTTTGTGGTAAACAATGGCCAGCGAAAAAGCATCTGTGGCAGCATCTCATTCGTTTTCACAGAGCGGAGGCAGCGGTTACTTGTGGGGTTTGTTTGAAATTATGTAAATCTTATCAGGATCTGTCCGACCATTTGAAGGCCACACATGCCGCGATATTATCCTGCGAGGGAAATAATTTCACGTGTAAAACGTGCGGACGTTATCACAACGCAAGAAGCAAATTATTGTTACATATGAGCATTCACATTAATTACGTTGGAAACTTTTGGTGTCAGAAGTGTCAGTTAAATTTCGAAAGCGAGAGTAAATTTTCTGAACATATATTGGAATGCAACAAGAAGATAGAGTCCGGTCGTAGTAACATAGAAGATAATATAAAGAATGAAAACGACGAGAAGGGAAGTTTGATCGGGGATGAGACGTCGGTCGTCGAGGAGGTCGAAGAAGTCGAAGATTTCGAGTCGGAACCGGAGGAGGATGGCGTAACACAGGAGGAGAGTAACAGCGAGAATTCAGAAAATTCTGAGGATTCGGATAGCGCTAGTAACACCAGTACGAGCGACGAGGAGGAACCGGAAGAGGAAAACGATTCTGAGGCTGAGTCTAGATCTAACAGTAGGGCGATAATAGGTGAGGTATCGTGCAATACCGAAAGCGACGATACCGACTCAGAAAATTCGGAGAATTCCGCGGAGATCGATAATAAAAATTTAAACGAGATGAATTGTTTTATGATATGCGCAGAGGAGGATAAGGATAGGAATATCGATGGGAAAGAAAATTTGGAAGAGCAATTAATGATGAATACGGATGCGGTAGGAGAAACTAAAGATATTAATCAAGAGGGACAACAGGAAGAATTGGATTTGAAAGAATCGGTTAATGGTACGAAGTTGAACAATTTTCACGTTAAGGAAACTGTCGAGGAAGGAAGAAGCGATTTGGATTTTACGGACGACGATGGTCCACCTGTTTTGAGTCCAATTATGCCTTTGTTAGAACAGGAGCAATCGGAACGACACAATAATCCTATGGACGATATGAGACACAAGCTTAGTCCTATGGTACCGTTGACGATTAACGATGAAAAAGAATTAGAGATGTGTGAACTGTCTGAAAATGGTAACGACGTTGAAAGAGGTACGACTTCGTCCATGTCGAATCCCATTAATTATTACGAAAATACGGATAACGACAAAGATATGAACGCTAATGCGTCTACGCATAATTTAGAGTACGGGTGTGAGGATTTTGAAAATATTGACAACGAGGAGGAAGATAGTATATCGGTCAACGAGGATGGACAAATGGAAATAGACGAACGGAACGTAGATTGTAATTCCGTAAATAGATATGAAAAATTAGAAATTACCGAATGTATCAACGATTCCGAGGTGGATTCTTACGAGGAAAATTTAGACGAGGAGATTAAATTTGACAATGAGACCAGAGATAACGATGTACAAATTCATAATTTGAGTGGTGCTGTATTGATGGTAGCTAACGATTCGGATGGTAATCAGATTTTAATTCAACAAAATGTATTAACGATAGGAAATGAGGATTCTAATACAGGTGCGACAGAATATATTTATCACGAAACGAATGAGTACGAGATAGAAGAGTATGGTATAGCACAGCATGAAACAAATTCTACGATACAGTCTGATGATATTCAAGAGATGGCGTATGTTCAAGATATATCAGAAAATGAGGATAGCATCGAAGAGGTAGTAGAAATACATGATATAGAGGAACAAAGTATGAGTGCCAAAAGCAAACAATCTAACTTATAAGTCTGTAACAAAGTGGTGTAAGATAAAGAGATATCGATGAGGGTCCATAAGAAAGAAGGGACGGGAGGACGGTCGCGTTAAAATGTCGTATGTACCTTGAAAGAATGGAGATAAACATATTGTACAGTAGTAATAAGTACAAATATTTGTAGCTTTGGCAAATTTTTTATAGAATTTTCATATAGGACATAATAACGTACGAGATATATCATAACGAATAACACGCATGGGATATATCATGTTTATATATATAAACAAAAAAAAAAAAAAACAAGAGATATATGCCTCAGAAAAACTGCAAGCTTCCAAAATCTAATTTTAATCGAATAATACACACACATACACATACACACTCATATATATATATATATATATATATATATATATATATATATATATATATATAGTAATGGCGCATAATTGATAAAAGTTGTATTTTATAGGGAATCGAGTTTTATTATA
>NC_066587.1:1519569-1539569 GCF_905475345.1 Vespula vulgaris | reverse complement strand
GGTATTTTAACAGGATTAACGCGATATATATCCTTCGTTAAGTTTTATTAGCCGTGAAAGATGGCGTTACCGCGAAGACTATAATGTATGCTAACATATTATAAGATTTATTATTCAGACATGGCTTTTACTCGCTTACTACTTATATAAGGAGAAAAAGACGAAAATGAGGACAAAGACGAAGACGAAGACGAAGATGAAAATGAAGATGAAGAAGAAGAAGAAGAAGAAAAAGAAGAAGAAAAAGTAGATTTATGGACTTTTGTAAAGAAACGTAAGGAAGAAGAGACAGAAAAAAAGACGAGAAAATAAATGGAAAGAAAATAAAAAATAAAAAAAAATGGAGGTAAAGTTTCAAACAGTCAAACTATAAAATATGACCGAGAAAAAACATATACATACATAAATACATACATTATATATATATATATATATATATATATATATATATATATATATAATATATATAATGTAATTATCTATATATGTATATACCTATTTTAATGCACGGTCGACAGGACTAACGTTAAAATTCTTAATTAATAAGTATTATGAATTTTCTTGTCCGTTCAAGAACAATTTTTCTATTTCTAAAAATAAATCGTCCTATTTCGAAGCTCCAGAGTCTCTTTGCTTTTTTTATTATTTTTTTTTTTCGTTATTACTTTTTTTTTTATTTCTACTATAACTACAATACGTCTAATAAACACTCGTGCGTATATGCACGTTTCATATATAAATGTTTTTCTTACGTATGATAACTTTATTTATTTATTTGTTTATCTACTTCTTTCTTTCTTTTTTTGTTTTTATTTTTTATTCTCCACCTCCTCGTTTTCTTTCTTTCTTTTTTTTTTTGGATTTTTTTTTCAACCCGATTACGAGTATTTTAGTTTTGACGAATGTATCCTACTATTATTATTAGTGTTGATATTATTATTATTAGTTGAAATAATTGCTAATTTTTCCCTTTCTCTCTCTCTCTCTCTCTCACCCCTCCCCGCATTTGATAATAGAATTACAATGATACTAGTTTTCGTCAACGAAATGTTGGGGTAGATTTGAAAATGCAGTGTATCCGCACAGACTCCGTTTATCCATCATCAACTTCGTCATAGGAGTGCATCTATATGGATCAGTGAGTATCGTCCATGAATAGAATCGTTGAAACTGAGCGTTCTAATCTAACAATTGTTGAAACGTGAATTTCCGAGATTTCAGAGCATTAAAATAGGCTCTTGAGAATGAACGCGGGCTGTACGAGGTACGATTAAACAAAGAATTATAGTTAGATAAGCTAAGGGCCTAAATTAAGCGAATTGTGCCTGTTATGTCGGCCGAATTTATTTAAAAAAGACAAAAGGAAAGAAAAAAAAAAGAAAGAAAGAAAAAGAAAGTTTTCTGATTACTGCATGAAGAGATGCATTAAATTCTCTCTTTTTTTCTTTGTTTTTTGTTTATTTCTCAATTTCGTTTCTTTTTACTTTTCTTTTTTTTTTTACATGTTTATATACGATGCAAGAAATTATTTCCATATCAATGAAAAATTGAAACTTTTATGGAAAATAGATGTTTCTTTATATATCTGATACAATGGTACAAATAAATAAATACTGATATTTGTATAATAATATATAATAATAAATAAAAATTAATATTAATATTCTTTATCAACATACTTAAAAATATAAAAAACAGAAAATTAGAAATTCCATTTAATTGATTATTACTTTATTATTATTATTATATTTTTTATAATCATATTAAACGTGATTAATATTTTTAATATTTCCAATTATCATCATTTACATAATTATAGTATTTATTTCTTTTTTTCATTATTATTAAGTTAATTAGTACTAGTGATAATTAAAAATATCATTAATACTAATACTTCATTTAGTTTATTATTTCAATCAAGATCGGTACTTATTATGACGATATAGTACTGTATATATTTACCGCTGATTATTAGCCAAATGAGATCCTTCTAATAGAACAAATAGTTCAACGAACCGTATTCTCTAACGAGAGATCTAATTAATGGTCGCTTGATCAAACGACAGCGTGATCGTTGCTATAACAAATATCTCGTAGCGTGATTTTCGGAGTTTTGAACAGAGAGAAAGAGAATGAGAGAGAGAGAGAGAGAGAGAGAGAGAGAGAGAGAGAGAGAGAGAGAGAGAGAGAGAGAGAGAGAGAGAGAGAGAGAGAATTCTCGATTTCATCTTTATTTTTGAGAAATTATAATTTAACGTATACGAATGAACAAAATGATAATATAAACACGGTAAAGTTTGAATTAATATTATTTTGAATAATAATTCTATCGGAGAAACTGAAGTGTTGTTGCCTACGTACACATATATAGACGATGGGATATTTTTCCAACGCGTTATACAAAATTACAACGAGAAATTTAATTAATACGTAAAACGATATATGATCGAGCAACGAGCAAGTTCCTTACAGAATTGTATCTACATATTACAGATTTGTTTAAATTTATGATAAAAATATTTTTCACTTGGATACTTAAATTACAATCATCTCATCATTAATTAACGTGTATTAATGCTTAAGAAATCAGACCGATGTAACATCAATTCAACAGCAACAAAATTTCATGACTGATTTATTGAGAAAAATCAGATTCGAAATAAAGAATTGCAAATGGAAGAAGAAGAAAAAAGGAAACAAAAAAAAAGAGAAAAAGAAAGAGAGGAAGATAGAAAGAGAAAGAGAGAGAAAGAGATAATCCTTGATAGGAAAATGAAAGTACGACGAAGAACGAACGAATGATAAATCATTTACAAAGTAAAACGTTTCGTTAACAACAACAATAATACAGCAACAACAGAAAACATCACCACCACTATCAACAACAACAATAACAACAACAATAACAATAACAACAACAATAACAACAACCACACCATCTAACTCCTTCCTTAAAGCATACACTTTCACGTACACAGTTACACGAATTGATTAGAAAAGGACCTAGTAGTAAAGTACGGCGAAAGAAAGGAGAGAAAAAGAAATATACGAGAGCACAGCAACAAGAGTTACAACTCGGCTGGTAGGTTTTCACTCTGGAAGATTGTATTCTCAGTTTTCACCACCGGCAGCACCAGCACCAGCACTACTGTTACTTCTACTACACTACTACTACTACTACTACTACTACTACTACTACTACTACTACTACTACTACTACTACTACTATTACTACTACTACTATTACCACAAATACTGTAAAAGCAATCGTCATAGTACGTAGATTTTCCACGTTCTATATCAAAGTAGGGAAAGGACAACTAGACGCGGTGTCGGTGTCTTCGACGTCGGCCGCCGTCGTTATGGTAAAAGTGTGTTGGTACGTGCCCACGTTACTTCTGGATAAAGTCCGAGGTGAGGGGTGGTGTAAAAGGTTGTGTAAGTGTGTGCGCGGTATCGTTTGGTTCGATACGTGCGCGCGCGCGGCGCAAACGAATCGGCTCTTCGCGGACAGTGCCGCCACAGCTCTCGAAAGAGACGCCCGTGATTTTGCACCCCCGCTCGCTCGAACCAGAATCTACCGGACTATACGACGAGGGTGCACCACGGCTCTCTTCTACCCGTCTATCTCTTTCTTTTTCTTTTTCTTCTTCTTCTTCTTCTTCTTCTTCTTTTTCTTCTTCTTCTTCTTCTTCTTTTTTTTCTTCCTCTTCCATTTCCTCCATTTCTTCCTCATCTTCTTCCACCTTTACCATTTCTCTTTCTTTCTCTTTTCCTTCATTTCCTCCTCTTCCTCTGATTCCATATCCTTCCCTTCTTCTATCCCTCTCATATCCCTTCTTACCCTTTGCTCAAGTTTACCCCGTTCTATATTCGTCCAACCCTTAACATTTGTCCTCGCCTCATTCTTATTCCTCTTCTTTTATTTTCATCGGTTTGTCTCTTTTCCTTTTACTTATCTTTCTTCTTGTATTTCTTCTTCTTCTTCTTCTTATTATTATTGTTATCGTTATCATTTTTTTATTCACCTCATGTCCTTTCCTCGTACCTTTGGCGTCCTCCTCGTGAAAGCCCGAGCACGCTCGTGACGTGCGTTCTAACGCTACGTTAAACGTAAGCGTACAAATTCGCGAGTGCAGTTCGAAGGAATATATCAAGAGGAGGAGGAGGGGGAGGAGGAAGAGGAGGAGGAGAAAGAGGAGAAGGAGGAGAAGGAGGAGAAGGAGAAGGAGGAGGAGAAGGAAGAAAAGGAACAGCACCTATTGAGCCTCCCAGTATTTTTGTGATTGTGAGATGGTGTTCGTGAACGTGCTGGTGCTGGTTGCTACCCTCTGGTTGGTGTTCGCGGAGCGTTCATCGAAAACGCTTTAAAAGAGTTCTCTCTCTCTCTCTCTCTCTTTCTCTTTTTTCTCCTCTCTCTTCCTGTTTCTCTCTTTCTCTCTTTATTTCTTTCTTTCTTTCATTCTTTCTTTCATTTACATCGATGCATCCAATTTAGCGCGGTTTTTACGAATTAGCGTCATTTCCATTTTGCATCGTTACATTTCATTCCTTCGTCTCTTTTCGTTATACATAGTATATCTATTTACACGCACGTACACGCAGATATATATATATATGTATACATACATACATACATACATAGATACTTATTTATATAGAGAACGTATAACAGTTTATATCTTTTCTCTTTTTAATCTTTCTCTTTTTGTTTCCTTTTTTTTAAGTAAAAAAAATGACCAATTATCCAGCTTTTCAAGTTGGATAATTGAAAATAACAAATGTGGTGTGTAAAGAGCATTGCTCCAGGATTGGCAGAGAGAGAGAGAGAGAGAGAGAGAATGAGAGAGAATGAGAAAGAAAGAGAAAGAGAGAGAGAGAGAGAGAAAGAGAGGCCAACGACTCCTACAAAGGGCGTAACGCTTCACGTCGATAAAATTTTTTTTTTTTACTTTTTTTTCCTCTTTCTTTTTTATCTTTTTTTTTTTTAGTTCCAAAAACCTGTTCCAAGGATAACGTTATTACTACGGGTTTTGAAAAATCATAGTAACGTTGAACGCGCTAGCGCGAGTGAGTTATCTTTGCGCACAACGGGATGTTGAATCGACGATAAACCGAAGGGAGGATAGAGTATGATGTTAGGAAGGGTCAGGGTGATCGACCCGTATAAGGCAACCACCTGACACATACGCACACGCATATATATATACATATATATATATATATATATACACACACACATACACATACACGCACGCATGCAGATACACACTTTCTCTCTTTCTTTCTTTCTTTCTTTTTTCTACCCCTTTTTTTTTACTACCCGTTCCTTTATCAACAGGAAATACCTCACGATTTGGTGTGTGTCTAGCTATCTATTCTTGGAACTATTCCAAAAATAGAGAGAAGGATTTACATGCGTCTATGTTTTCATGGCTTTACGTGAATCCCAATGAACGATTTAGCAAACCATTTCGAACAACGTTTCAACTACCGCAAACACGCTCACTTGACTTACCCTCGATCGCTTGACATCTTTCCTCGATTCGTTCTATCTTAACAAACGTATAAAACGATCTATTCGATGGATCAATAAACCATTGTAGAGTTAACGACACGGTTGGATCATATATAGAATATTTTACGGTTAAACCTGACGCGAATGATATTATCTTATTATTAGTTTAAAATCTTGTCGAGTGGAATGGTAAAGGGGGTCGATTTGATAATAGAGATCGATTTACGTTCCGAATTTAGATAGAATATGGTAATTAGATTTGGTTAATTAGATACGAAGGAATGATTATTAGATTTTTCGATTAATTCGATAGATTGAAGGAAGGAAGGAAGGAAGGAAGGAAAAAAAGGAAGAGATAGAGAGACAAATACGGAGAGAGAACTATCGTTAGATAAGAATAATTTTTTTTTAAAGAAAAGGAATTTATTAAGAACGCTAGTATTACATATAAAAAAAAAAAATAAAATAAAACGAAATAAAACGAAACGAAAGGAAACAAGAGGAACCAAAAGAGCCAAAAGTAAGAAGCAAAAAAGTAGAAAGGTGAAGGAGAAAGAAGAAAAAGGAAGCATCATCGAGAAAAAGAAACAAACAGGGAGGTTTTTCTTAGCAATGAGGAAGGACAGTTTCGCGTTGACGAATGCCGCCGTTATGATTCGTCGGGAGTGTATCGACGATGAGTTCCTGCCTTTGGTTGTTCAAGGAGAAGGTTAAGATCGTTATAAGAGTAGAAGCGAGCGAAGAAAGAGAGGACAGAAGAAGAAGAGATCAAAAAAGAAGAGGAGGAAGAAGAGTAGGAGTAGGAGGAGGAGGAGGAGGAGGAGGAGGAGGAGGAGGAGTAGGAGTAGGAGGAGGAGGTGGAAGAGAAGGAGGAAGAGGTGGAGGAAGAGAAAGAAGAGGAGAAGAAGTCCGAGTAGTCGGAGGTGTAGGAGTAGGAGCAGGAGGAAGAGTAGGAGGAGGAGTAGGAAGTGGAAGAAAAAGAAGAAGAAGAAGAAAAAGGAAGGAGGAGAAGAAGAGAAAGAAGAAGAGGAATAAAAAGGTGACGGTAGTAGGATCATCAGAGATGGAAAGTACAAGGTGATGAATAAAGCGCAGAGATCCCAATGATATCTCGGCGAGGTGGAAGCGAGGGGTGTAAAGGTCCACCCAGTAGTCCGCCGAGTAGCGGTTCCGAGGACAACGGATTTGTTAATCGTCCTCGGGTGGCGGGTCTCTACGTAAAGAATCTTAGCAGAGAGGAGTTGGACAGTTTAGCGGAGGAAGGGATTTACGGGCCAAAGGGTGATCCAAGTGATGAGAGAAGAAGAGACGGGGGTAGTCAAAGAAGTTTGAATCTACCCGGTACCAGTCGGGAGTTCGAGGGACATCATCGTTATCCCGTAGCATATACTTCTAGGACACCTCAACCACCTAGAAGATCGGGGTTCGGTGTTAGATATCATGAGAACGAAAGAAGACTCGAACATCATGGTTCCGTGCCAATCGAGAGAGCTTGGTCCAGACGGGTTTTTGAGGAGACGGGCTCGAGGGTTCACGGGTCACCCGTACGAGAATCATTCGGTTCCGGTGAGAGTTGGAAATCGGTTCACGGTGTACGCAGGGTCGATTGCAATTCACCAAGAGTTAGCAGCACCGCTGACCTACGGGGAGTCACGATCGAGCCGAGATCATCCGGTTCTCGGAATACGGATTTGGTCTTTGAAAGGAGCCGCTCGAGGAGCCCCGAGGAACCGCCGGTTCCTCCTACAGCCCGTAGGACGCGAACGAGGACGGACGATCGGGATTCGCCTAACAATAATAAGGGCCAAACGACTAGGCGCTCGCCCCCACCTTACGCGGGCTTGAGTCCACCTGAATACACGGTTTACGACGATTATGATTACGAGGATGGCCTATCCAGGCTTTTCCCGAGATGCACAGGGAGATCATACGCCGAGAGTCCTCAGTACGAACAACCAAAGATAACGAATATTACGGATGGAGAAATATTAATAGATAATGAAACGACCGAATCGAGCAGTAGGGATATGGTTAAGCCGGAGGAAAATATTCAAACCGATACGATGACGCGAATTTCGCCGACGACGAATGATAATAACAGTCCGACGTTGAAGGAAAACGAACAGGAGGTATCAACGAGCCCAACGAAAAAGTCAGTATCGAGGGTCCAGGATAGTACGAGATTGCGACCGCCATTGGCTGGTACAGCAGGTACATCTGCGGATTCTGGTACCGGTGATTCCGGAAGTGCCGAGATTCAAGCCGACACCATGGGTACTCCAAGAGGTAGCACGACTATACCACTTGATACCGTTGTCGCTAACGTCGATGGGAAATCACCTGGCTCTAAAACACCTGGCAAGAACGTTAAACAAACGGTCAAACCATTTACCAAAGAGAGCCTTGACAGGTTAGAAAACCGAACCGTACAATTGGTCAGAGATTATGGATTTCAACCTAAAAGGAAGATGTCGGTCGAAGACGGTGCCGTTCTCCCAATGAAATTCGAACCTTTCCCGACCGAACTTTATGGCAGGCCACTCGAAGAAATCGATAACTTTATATACGACGAGGTAAGTCACCTCTCAGATATCTCACATTCTTACTTTTTTCTTACTTTTTCTTCTTGCTTTTCTTTCTTTCTTTATATATATATATATAATATATTTATTTTTTATTTTTTATATATATATAAATTTTTATTTACATACAACAAATTTTTATATATATACAAGCTTTTTTATAAATATATATATATATTCGATTTTTTCTAGAACTTAATCGTCTGATATAACAATAATAATAATGATGACGATGTCGATGACGATGATAGAAAAGAAGTAATTTTTTTTTCCCTTAAGGATTCTTAATGGATAACGAACGTCATTATAGTTAATCCCAAAGATCGTAGTAACGAACGATAGAGTGAGAATAAGCACGCAATCGTTTTAAATTTTACTATACAAACACATTGAATCGATTTAAATTAAAACCGAATAGTCGAATGAAATCGTGCATAAGTGTGTGTGTGTGTGTGTGTGTGTACATGTGTGAGAGAGAGAGAGAGAGAGAGAAAATTCGCGTTAAGTATCGTTTATCTTTGTGATGATCTCTTCGAAAGGATTAACTGCATAAAATCCCTTTTCGACGAGACTACCCTCCCTCCCTTCATACTCCAACCCCCATCCTCCATATCTCCCTCTCTATCTTTCTCTCTCTCTTTCTCACACATACACACACACATAAACACATACATACACTTTACCATCCGTTGCTTCCCTCTTTGACGACACGGCTGTACCTTGTTACACGCTTCTCCTAACGCTAGTTGCTTCCCTAACTATAATGTTGCATGTGAAATTCGTATTAAACTCGATCGAGGAATTTTCCTCGCTATGACGGCATTACTATGTTTCTCAAACATGAGGAAGAAAATGTTATAAACATTTGCGATCAAGATGATTTGAGTTAAATATATATATATATATATATATATATATATATATAATATAGTATATATATTACTATATATTATTATATCATTTTATATATTTTGTATTATTGCGTATTTTACATATGTGTATATATATATATATATATATATTTGACATATAATAATTCGAAATATTACGTAGAAAAATTGACGTGCATACGTACGCATGTAGATGTATTTACATATACGTATAAAATATACGTATATGTATAAGATATTTTTGGTTGTCTTAATAAATGAATGTTATAAATGAATGAATCAAATGGAATAAACGAATAAAGTGGATTTGATTCGGAGGAAATTGATTTAATGGGACGTGAAAAATGTATAAATACGAGAAACTACATATATAAAGTTTTATTAAAATCGATTAATCCAAAATTACTTCTTGGATCGATTCACGTTGGATAATTTGTTTCTATCAGAATTTTATTTCGAACTTTCGAACGTAATTTGATTAAATGAAGTAAGAATAGATACGTAGAATAGGTATGTAGATGACATAGAAATTAATTTAATTGGAACAAGGGAAACTATTGAAAAATATATAATAAAAATTCAGATGAAGAAAAGAAACGAACTGTGATATTAAATTCTTACAGATCGAACAAAACGATTGGAACAAAATTACTATCGGTCAACAATAGATAGTTTACCCTTTTCTGCTTCGACTTGACATGATCTAATCGAAAGGAATAATAATAAACGTATAAATGTAAAGATTAGAACGAAATCGATTCGATCGTAAAGAAGAAAAATATTGAAAAAAAAAAATGGTGAAACATTTTTTTAAATATTTAATAGAAATAAAAAGGATATCGTGATAATAAATTCTTAGAAATCGATTAAACAAAATGTTCGTAGGATGTAGGATCGATCTATAGATCGATCTGTAAAATCAACTAGATAATTTCTCAATCAGAATTTATGAAATATTCAATAAAACAGAATTTATTAAATATAAATATAAAATAGAAGGTTCAATAAAATATACTTTAATAATAATATATATATATATATATATTTAAATATATTCTATTAAATATATTTTATATATTCATTAAAATATATTTAATAGGAAAGATATCGTGATATTAAATTCTTATATATCGATTAAACAAAATATTCGTAGGACGTAGGATCGATCTATAGATCGATCTGTAGATTCAACTAGATAATTTCTCAATCAGAATTTACTTCGACAGTTGACACTTAGAACTGCCCCTGCACGGGAAAAGGTTTTGTTATTTATTACAATCGAATCGGCAGTAGGTATAAATGAGAAATGTGCGGGTTCATGTTTTAATACCATACCTTTCTCTCTCTCTCTCTCTCTTTCTCTCTCTTTCTCTCTCTCTCTAGAACGGCTATAGGTTTACAATGCGGAGGCACCCTTACGTCACGGTAAATGCAAACAGTGTTGCGGAACCTTGCGTGAAAAGAGCTCTGACGAAGGCTATTGGAAATCCTTTCACAATGGAATAACGGAGATCCATTTCGCGTGTATAGAAGACACGAACCTATATAGTAGAATAGTACGGTTTTCTTGAAAGATAGAAAAGAAGAGGAGAAGAAGAAGAAGAAGAAGAAGAAGAAGAAGAAGAAGAAGAAGAACTAGAACTAGAAGTAAAAGTAGTAGAAGGGATGCCAGTAGACTAGTTTTATCGAGATAAAAAGAGACAGAAAATGTTTTCAAACGAACTTCTTCTTGAACATTTTTGGATATATAGATAGAGTGTACTTATATACAAATATATATATATATATTATATATATAAATATTGTATGTATTTGTATATATAGGGTGAATCTCGAAACTTTTCAGATAGGATTCAACAATTTTTAGCTGATTTTAAATATTAATTATACGTTTTTAAGATGATTTGAATTAAATATATATATATGTGAAAAATAATATACACACACACATATATATATATATATATGTGATATAAAATAATAAATATATAAATAATGTAAAAAATAATATATATATATATATATATATATTTGTAAAAATATACACGCATATACATATATTTATATATATATATTTTTATATTTATATATATTTCTTTTCGTAAAATTATCAAGCTTAAAATGACATCTCTAAGAATTTACTTTTCCACCCAATTTAAAAACTTCTCCTTCGATCTATATTTCCAAGAAGCTGACGTAGCTAAAATTCTTATTTCGTTCTTATTTCTTTGTAGGTTCTGTTAAAAATAAAAAGAAATTGTCGATTTAAAACCTCGTAGAGATTTATTCAGAATAGTCGCGTCCTTCGCGATCAAAGATGGCGCAAAATTCGAGAGTGCGAACGTGGGCTTTGGAAATACATAAGCGACTGGTGGTGGTGGTAATGGTGGTAGGAAGAAGAGTACGGGATGAAGTGGGGAAGAGTAAGAAGGGGTATGTTGGGTGGTGGTTGTGGTAAATGGAAACGCTTTCGACGTTCGATGTGAATACGGATCAATGTCGATAATGTCGACTCGGTTGGAATCGTTCGAGTAGATTGCATAAGAGGGTCAGTTATAGTGATAGCGACGATGTGTAAACCGGCCTAAGGAATACATGTATGGATCATTATGAGTTGAACTTTGAATAAATATACCGCCATTATGGTGCTTCACATTAAACACGGAAATTAATTTCTTACGTTCCTTTGGTTACTTATGCTTGATTAAGATCATTGTTATATGCTGTGTTCATTATATTTGCATTAGGTCATGTTTTTGTATAAAAAAGGTCAAGAGAGTCAAAAAGGGAGAGTTGAAAAGTTCTTGATGATGATTTGAAAAATCAATTAATATATTTCCATTATATTCCATTAGGACAATTTAGTTTTTTTTTTGTGTTTTATTTTTTTTAATCAACAAAAATTTTGCGCGGATTGAACAATGGTCTTGAAATGGTCTCGAATGAAGATATAATTAATTTAATAAACAAATTAAAAAGAAATAAAAATCGTTTGATTATTTTTGATCGAATAATATGTATGCTATTTACGTGTGAGATATATATGGCACCTATATACGTACGTATATATATATATATACATATTTATATACGTCTTAAAAGATTTGTAGATGATTACGTTCATTTATATACATATATATTTTTTTATATCGATTTCATTCGAAATTAATCATAAAATACAATTCTTCGTTTAGTTGTTATTTTCTTTCTTTTTTTCTTTATTTTTTTATTTTTTATTTTTTTCATCGCGACGACACGTCAGACTCGAGGAATCGTAGAATTGTGCAAGAAAAATCGATGAGCGTGTAAACGCGTGACGGTTTAAGTCACCTCGATGCTGCTTAGCACCGTCCTGTTGTCCACTAACACGTTCTTACGTTCGTATAGGATTCAAACGTTGTAAATGTGAGTGTACTTCTCTCTTTCTCTCTCTCTCTTTCTCTTTTTCTTTCTCTCTCTCTCTCTCTCTCTCTCTTTCTATAACAAATCGAACCTTGCAAAGCAAAGCCGACAGTAGTTACGTTCGGCATGTAGTCAGACTTTATTAGTCCGCCATCACACGATAGCAGAGTAGAGCAGAGCTGAGCAGAGTAGACTAGAGCAGAGCAGAGCAGAGTAGAGTAGACTAGACTAGAGTAGAGTAGAGTAGAGTAAAGCAAAACAGAGTACAACACAAGGGTGGTGATACTTTAAAAAAGAAAGATCAAAGTACGAACGTTCTCGCCCATTAACGTTCTAACGAAAATAAAAGTAAAAGGAGGAACGATCAATCGATCGATCGATCGATTGATCGAACGATCGATGGATTGATCGATCGATTTAAATGGAATCGATCGCTAAAAACACGAGTAGTAGTTTCACGGTCAGTTAATCTCTGTCGACTTCAGGCATTTTCTTTTTTTTTTTCCTTCTTCTTCCTTTTTTTTATTTTTCTTTTCCTTTGCCCTTTTTTTTTGCTGCAGTTCAGGATACATGTATATACATGTATATATGTTTTTAATGTATGTATATTTACTACTTGTAAATCTGTAGAATAATAGTGTTATATCTGCGTATGTAAATTTGTATATATAATTGATATGGAGATGTATGTATATTTACGATATTAATATATATATATATATTTTATATATTTTTTATTACGGAATAGTATATATAAAATAATAGTATGTATAATATATATACTATAGAATACTATACGCATATGTTCATCTATAGTAAACAATACTACACACACACACACACACACACACACACACACACATATATAATACATAGAAGGATGGTTAATGAAAAATTTCAAATATAAAAGATATACAAAGATGTAACAGATCGATCATTCATTTCAATAGAAAACGTGACTGCGTAGTTGACAAAATGCGTTCGATACTTTCATCTCGGTCTTTTAATTATCGCCATTATTTCTCATTGTAGTTCTCGGACAAGCGCTCTGCCTTTTAATGGAAAGTTTACACGCTGACATTCTGAACAATCTAGACTGAAATATCCCGATATATCTGATGGCAGGCTATTCCGCGAGACTTTCATAAACCATCAGCGTGTAGAATCGAAGTGACACACATATTTCCATATTCGCGGCATCTAATAATTTCCAAGATACTCGTAAACCGCATCCTCACACGACTCTTATTGTAAATGCCCTTGTGCGTTTATAATATACATAACTATATTATATTATTATATTATATTAATATGCATATTGCATTAATACATACACATATATACATACATACATACGTACATACATATATATATATATAATATGTAGGTTAGTCTTTTCAAATTATTCCAACAGTCATGTTAACACAAAAAATATAATTTTATATATATATATATATATATATATATATATAGGTGCGATTATTTACTTAGGTATTAATAATGAATTAAGAAAAAAAAAAAAAAAGAGAGAAAAAACAATGTTTCAGACGACTTTTTGATGCAATGTAAATTTAATCACACATTATCGTAGTTGATATAAAATTGTTTTCGAAACGTCAAGCCAAACACGTGTATTTTTTAAAGTTCCATTGTTGAGATAATAAGTTTCAAATTTGACGTGTTACTCTATGTAACATTCACGATTATGGTAATTACTATAGTCAGACTCTGTCTGATTATTAGACGGAAAAGGATTAAATACGATCACATTTATCTATAAATATGTATAAATGTATTATTAATACTGGAGGACGTGTAAAAGCACGTTAATGAAAGATGATGTAATTTCAAGGACATGACAAGACAGAACAGGATAGAAAATGGCAAAACGAAAGAGAATAAGATAGAAAAGAAGAAAAATAAGAAAGGATTGATACATTCGGTTCGATTCGACTTTCGATTGCTTTTCAGGTTTTCTTTGAGCTTTTCGTTTGAGATTTTATTCGTGGTATTCTGTTCGGGATTTAATGAAAAATTTTGTGATATCTAAGATTTTTCAACTACGATTAAGTTGTTCGAGAAAAAAATTATTAATGAATGTTTTCTTCCATTACGATAATTTATTTATTTTTTTTTTAATTAAATAAAAATCACATGTATGTGCTAATTCGCTAAACTAATTTGCGAATGATGCAAATTCTAAAAGTTGTGGAAAATCAAATCAATCAATTTTTAAAATCTCCTAGATATTTTTGATCACCCTTCGAAAACTTTTCAGCCATTATTCTGCGTATAACAGTGATTATATTTATTTTATTGCAATTTTCTGAAAGAAAATCGATCAAATCGTTTCGAATAAGAAAGAGAGAGAGAGAGAGAGAGAGAGAGAGAGACATTAAAAAAGTAGTTTCAACTAACTTAAGTAATCCTGTAAGACGAAAAAGGAAGAATAGGTAACACCAAATCGCTAAAAGTTTTTCCGTATCTACTTTAAGAAAAAGAACCTCGTCGATTCCCTCCTTTTGTTCGTTTTAAACGTTAACGGAAAAGATGTCTTTGGTAGGCGAAGATTACGATGTTTCTTTGAAACAGCATTGTACCTTCAGAAAGGGAAAAGTTAAAAGGAAAAAGGTGATAAAGTATTTCAAGAGTCCGACAAATACAAAATACAAGATATATAAACACGTGAACAATATTTAAATTCAATGAATAATAAATACTTTAATTAACAATGCAAATTCTTTTTCCTTTCTTTTCTTTTCTTTTTTTTTTTTTTACGAGCGATTTTAACAATCGATAGAAGATATTCAAATATTTTTTTTCTTTTTTTAAAATACATCTAAAATTTCGATCGATCGACGATTGATTAGAATTTATTTCTCTCTCTCTCTCTCTCTCTCTCTCTCTCTGTGCATGTGTTTATGTTTCTGTTCTGTTTTTTTTCTAATTACGATAATACACATACACACAATCAAACATTTCATACGTTTGATCAGTCAACAATTTGCTATGTCATCGTAAATGTGGCTTTTTGCGTAAATACATACACATATATACATATATAAACATACATAAAATACGTGGTAGATATCCACTTATATACGTACGTTAAAGTAACGTTGTTGCGTCTCTTCCCTCCGTTGCATTTAGCGTAAACGTAGGAGGAAGATGATATGTTGTTGGCTATTGGTTGCTGCCCTTCTCTAATGCGGCCTCCAGAAATGTGCGTGTTACCGCACTGCGCTTACTGACACACTTCGTCTGATTTATACACTTTATTCACATTTAGAAAGGTTTTTAAACGTGACCGTCGGTTCCTACGGTTGAATAAGAATAAAAAAAAAAGAATATTAAATTTAGACGATTTAAAACAAGAGTCACGTGTCACCCGGAACCGGTGATACCTTATTGCGGAAGTTTTTTGAAATTGTATACGTTTCTTTTTTTTTTTTACTATTTTTCTTTTCTTTTTTCTTTCTTTCTTTTTCTCGATCGAGGCGTATGTACATATGTGTATCGTTGGTTTTAATCTAATTTTTCTTTTTCCTTCTTTTCCTTTTTTTTCTGTCATTAACCACGATTGTCGATAATGAAAATACAGTTGTTAGTTAACTATAGCTTGATCGATCATCTTATAGCGTTCATTTACGATCAAACTCTCCAACTTTGTTATTTTTTTTTTGCTTTTGTATTTTCGTTCTGTTTTTTTTTATTTAGTTTCGACAAATTGATAATTAAATTATCGTTATTATACGTATTATTATACATATATTTTATATATATATATAAACATATGTATATATGTTAGTTATATATATTATATTATTAACAAATGACTATATTTTTTGTAGATAAAATATTAGATACATTATATTAATAATATTATACTTTATACTATCGCATTATAAAAATCAAATACATTATATTGAATATAATATATATGTACATACACACAATCGAGAAATTTAGATATTCATATACAGTAAAAACATATTTTGTTGTTTAAACTAAATACTTCAATAAACCACCCTCCATCCCCTCTTTCTCGTATTATATGTACCAACTATTTGTATACGTATATAGTATTCTTAATTTTTAGAATTTTTTTTCGCGATGCAATAGAATTTTTCCTAAGAACGAAATTATTAAAGTCGAGTAACATTTGAAAAGAGAATTAGAATAAACCGTAAAAAATAAAAAAGAAAAAAAAAATATACGAAAGAGTAGTACACACACGAGTGTTTGAAAATTGTTCTTTCTTCTTATGAGAGATCCAGTGTCCGAAAACATATATATATATGTGTGTGTGTGTGTGTATGTATATGTATATATATATTTCTTGGTAGCATAGAGTAAAGTAAACGTTAGTAAGCGTTTGCAAAAGGGACACTTGAATAATTTAGAAAGAAGCAACGGCACCAGTCGCATTCGCCTTACCAAGAACGACCTTCGACCTTTCAATGGCATCAATGGCACTTTTTATTTTCTTTTTTCTTTTTCTTTTTTCTTTTTCTTTTTTCTCTCTCTCTCTCTCTCTTTTATTTTGCAGACACACGTTATATGACGAGAACGTGATTACTTCTTCTTTCTTCTTCTTCTTTTTTTTTCTTTTCTTTTCTTCCAATAGCTTTTTAGAATTGAACGTTTCTTATATGTACGTAGGTATATATATATCTTTTCTTTTTTTTTGATTATAAATTATAGTGCATATCTTTAATGCGATAATAGAAAAAGAAAGAGAGAGAGAGAGATAGAGATTTTGAAAATTTAGTTCAAGTTGTACATATATTTTTTAACAGATTTGTTGATTTATTTAAACATGGTTTTTTTATAGTAACATTTTTTTTTATAATGAGTTGACAAACGAGAAAATTAAGTAATATTTATTCTCGAGAAGAAAGTTGTTCCTTTTCTTTTTTCTTTTTTTTTTCTTTTTCTTTTTTTCTTTACTTTTTGGATATTTTTAGGTACTTTATTACAATCGAAAAAATTTGAGAAATTACACCGGGTCTATTTAAAATTGTTTTGACAATTGATTAGTTTGGATTTACTTAAAAATGATTTTATTGCGACTGATTTTATTTGTTAGAAATTAGTTTATTTCGTTTCTCTTTCTATCTTTCTTTCTTTTCTTTTTTCTTTTTTTATCGTAAGATACACGGTCAAAGATACGTGGTTACGTATTCACGAGAAATAATTAATCCACTTTGTGTAAATTATTTAATAAATATTAAGAACACGATTGTAGCATGCTACAGAATAATATTTCTTTCAATATATTCAAATTGGACTTAAAGGTCCGAGTTACATTTATATTTTGTTTCTATTTGTTATGAGATATTTTTGTGACGATTTATTAATTACATAAAAATTACTTTTTGCGTATACGACGAAGCGACGAACAGAAGAAAAGTAAATAAATATATTTCCTCGTGAAAAACAAACTTCGTTCGTGTAATACGAAAATATGAGGAGAATATATTATACTTGGATTAGCGTGTGATCGAACAACAACAACAACAACAACAACAACAAAAAAGAAAAAGAAAGAAAAAAGAAAAAAAAAGGGAAGAAAGAGAAAAGAACAGAAAAGAAAATATGTCCTTTTAATATTACAAATGACTCAAACAAAGCCATCACTTGCATTATCACCGGCCCAATTTATCTTTTCCATCGATAACAGATACGTTGTATGTCCATCTATCGATTTGTTATCTCAAATATAAGACACTTTCAATCTCTTTCTTTCTCTCTTTTTCTCTTTTATTCCGTGTTAAAATTTTTCTCTCGTCGTGTTTAGAAAACATCTACGGAGAGTATTATCATCGATATCGGAGAACATTGTAAAAAAAAAACAACAAGGAGAAAGTAGAAGTAGGTAAAAAAGGAGTAAAAAGGGAAAAGGGGTAAGAGAAAAAAAGAAAGAAAGAAAGAGAGAGAGAGAGAGAGATACGAACAAAAATTAAGCAGCTGAAAAAAAAGAGAAAGAAAGAGAGAGAAAACGTAACAAAAACAAAGAAGAAGAAGAAGAAGAAGAAAAACAACGACGAAGAAGAAAAAAAAAAAATCGACCAAGAGAAAAATTATTTTACGAGGAGACAAGTTTTAGTAAAAGTTGAAGTTCTTCGTTCGTACGTATCAAACGAATATCAATCAGTTGACTATTTTGAAAATATCTCGTCGATTTAATAAACGTCGTTTTCAAAATCATGTTCAGGAACTATTAAGTCTGATCTTAGATGTTCTTAAACAGTTTAAATATATAAACGTATACGTATACGTCACGTATATATACGTACAGATACAAACGTAGAATATCCATACAAACCCGTTGTATCGTTACGATCCATTTCTTTGAAACGATCGTTCGTGAATACATTTGTAAACGATTGTAAACGATTACATAGGTGGTGTTAGATATATATGAAGGGGAAGAAGTAGTCGTTGGCTGTTTAAGGAAGGAGACATTAAATGAGAATGACGATGGGGATGACGAATGGTAGGGTGGAGTTTGAGGGATTGGCTAGGTGAGGGTAGTAGTGGATAGGGTTAAAACGGTGGAAGGGTGTGGAAGGGTAGAGACATTAAGAGAAGAGAAGGGAAAAATAGAAACTGCATGTACACGCAGTGTTAAGTGCGACAGTACGGCGCTGGTACACCTCATCGACCGCGTCTCACTGTTCTATATATATATATACATACTATATATGTATATATATATATGTATATATGTATTCACGTCTTTTATATAGCAACCACTCTGAAAACTTTTATATATAACTCTTACTTCTTACTCGTTAAGCTACATCCGAAATTTGTAGGATGGTGGAACAATGCACGGGCGATTGGTTGATACCTAAAGAGAAAGAGAGAAAGAAAGAAAGACGAGAAAAAAGTAAAAAAGAGAATTTGTATGTTAGTGTGTACGTGTGTGTACGTATATGTGGGATTCTGTATGTATGTATCTCCCTCGGAGATTCGCCGTGAAATGGCCGAGATTTTTCTCCAGAGTTCATCTTTCTCCGGCATACAATAACCTTCTCTCTTTCTTTTTCTCTCTCTTTCTCTAATTACTTCGACGTATAAGACTCTTGTAATCCGTTTCGCTTGGTAATATTTCATTCTCCGTATAATAATACCTATTTCGTGGATATTGAGAATATCTTTTCTTCTTCTTCTTCTTCTTCTTCTTCTTCCTCTTCTTCTTCTTCTTTTGCGAAACAACGAAGAGAATGATAAAGATTTATTAGAAAAAATAAAAATATATGGACTTTTTTATAACTGTTAATGGAGATCTTAATGGATGAATTATAATATATGTATATTTAGAAAGGATAACTATATACATATATATGTAATATATATAGTTACGTATATGTATGCAGATATACGTTGAATCGAATTACGAAAGAAGATTTTCAAAATTGTAGGTCGTTTTAAATATTCAAATATCAAAGTGGTTTGAGCGTTAGCTCTATGATGAACATTTTATTCATCTTGAATCGTCGAGAATGAACTATTATTCAAAGTCGAGTCAGTTTTAAAAGATCTACTTCTGAATTATTATACATCATTTCTTATATCTTATTTTTCTTAACTCGCAGATCT
>NC_066587.1:1422069-1517069 GCF_905475345.1 Vespula vulgaris | reverse complement strand
GAATTTTTCATTTAAACGTAGTAGGAGAGTTTAACGTATTAACGAAAGATCCGATCGATCCAGCTGGTTTGACATCATCAACCCTTATGATTGATTACCAAGTTCACTTGTTCGCTTGTTTTTCTGGGGTTGCACGAACATGCCTCTTGGAAAATTGGTTAGCGTTCTAAACTTTATTGTTCTTTTTTTTCTTTTTTCGTTTTGTTTTTCTTTCCTATCTCTTTTTCTTTTTTTTTTTTTTTACGAAGAAAAATGAATTGCTCAATTTTTAATGAAATAAATTTTAATCTTTAATATGGATAGAGAGAGATAGAAAGAGAGAGAGAGAGGAAAAAAAAGATAAGAACCAAGATTTAGATGAAGATATAAAAGAATAATAAAATAAAGAGACAGAGAGAGAGAGAGAGAGAGAGAGAGAGAGAGAGAGAGGCTCGTAAATGTTCGGACGTTTAGCGAACGATCTTTAAAAGAAACATAAAACTTTTTATTTCTTACGAAGCCATCATTTCCAATATCGTCTATAATAACTCTCCCTCTCTCTGTATTTCTTTCTCTCTCTCTCTTTTACTATTAACTTTAAGACTTTACCTAGAACTCGGAGTTGTGCGGTCTGCGTACCTCAAGCTTCTATAACATCGTACATAAAAGGTTTTACACGAGATCTTTAAAAAAAGGAAAAGGAAGAAGGAAGAAATGAAAGAGGAAGAACGATAACTGTTGCTTCGAAAGATCATTCCCTTGTTATTTTACATATACCTATAAAGATGGAAAGAAAAAGAAAAGGAAAAAAAAATGAAGAATATATAACCGTGACCATTAAGAATAATCCGATTATTATATTGCTACGTCCGAAAAAGATAAGAGTAATTAGTTATATCTCTTTTTCTCTTTCTCTCTTTTTCTTGTACATATATATATATATATACATATATGTACATACATAAATATCTAGAAATGAAATAACCAAAAGTTCAAAAGAAAAAAGGAATAAAACAAAATAACGGAAAGCAAAAAAAAAAAAAAGATAAAAGAGAAAAAAAAGAGAGAGAGATCATTTTGTGGACGCAGTTAATAATAAATAAATGTATAGATACATATATATCATACGAAATATAAATAATATTATATAAAATTAAATATATATTATATAAAACATAACATAACATTTTTTTACAGAAGAACAGTGAAAAAAGAGAAAACAAAAACCAACAAAAAAGAAGAAACGAAAAGAATCCAAAAACTGTCGTCACAAAACCAAATATCTAATATTATAAACAGACGATGATTGTCAAATGAATACCCTCTCTCTGTCTCTCTTATACATTTACCCTCTATATAAGTAACATTTACACTATACTATTAAAGCAATCGTGGCGGAGTGGGTGGGTGGGTTGTATAGGGTGGATACGCGCCAGTTATTTTATTCAGTAGCGTATGACTGTATACACACAAACATACAATCGCCGTTACACCATTAAATGTAAGAGTGTCGAGCGTTGGCCGTGTAGAAAGTCGTCTTCGAACGACGTTCGACGTTGACCCGGTTGGTTGGTGCACGTGTTGCTCGTGCGAACCATTCAAGGTACCACGATCGATATTCCTCGATGCAGCGGACGTGGCCCGAGCCGTTTTCCGCCACCGAAAGCATCCTCCTCCTCTCCCTCCCCCTCCACCACCACCACTACCACCACCTCCTTCTCCACTACCTCTTCTCTTCGTCCTTCTACCCCTGATATACGCGCGAGTACGCATAGTCGTTCGACCCCTTACTCACTCACCTATACTCATCCCCGTTTCCTTTTTACCCTCTCCTACCCTTCTCACTCTTCACCCTTCTGCATTCTCTCTCTCTCTCTCTCTCTCTCTCTCTCTCTCTCTCTCTCTACCTATCTCCTCATCGTCTCGAGCCTGTTTTCCAACGGGTTTCGATCATGAGTGGTCTACCGACGAGTGCACTCAACGATCTCTCATCGTCCTTTCGGATTAACTATCCAAGATCATCGTTTGTATCCTTCTCTTTCTCTTTCTCTTTCTCCTACTCTCTTCGTCATCATCATCGTCATCATCGTTGTCCTCATCCTCCTCTTTTTCCTCCTTCTTCTCTTCTTTCTTTTTTTCTTTCTCTTCTTCTACTAAATCCATTTTAGTGTTTCCCTTTTAAACGCAGACGTCGAGCTTTTAACGTCTCTCTTTCTCTTTCTCTATCCATCTTTCTATCTCTATCTATCTATCTATCTATCTATCTATCTATCTCTATACTAACTCGGTTAACGCCAGGGTGATTATTGCTTGCTTCGAACATTTTCTTCTTTCTTTTTTCTTTCTTTCTCTTTTTCTTTTTGTTTTTTACACGTTTTTGTTTCCAATATCACCCTTTCAATCGTCACCTATCCTCACTATCGCGAATATTCTAATATGGTTTCTTGTGTCCTTTCATGTTCAACGTTTATATATTTCACTTTCTTTTTTCTCTCTCCCACCTTCTTTTTCTTCTACTTCTTCTTTTTCTTCTTCTTTTACTTCTTCTTCTCTTTTTGATTTCTTTTTTATTCACTTTCATGGAGTTTATTTCTCTCTCTTTTTTTTCTTCTTTTTTTTTTCTTCTTTTTTCCCTCCCTTTCTTGCCAGTAAGCTATACAGTTTCAGATTAGGGTGGGTTGATAGGGTTAGAAAGGGTTGGTCAAGGCACGATGGCTTAGCGTTCGGAGTTTTCATGGTTATTATTTCTCAAACAATATTTTTTGTCGATTTTCTGTTTCTTTTTTTTTCTTTTTTTATTTTATTTTACTTGTTTTTTTTTTGTTTTTTTTCGTAACTCGTCGATCGATTTCTTATCATCGGTGTCGCGTCGCGTCTTTTATTTAATTTATTATCATTCGCTGTTATTTATTTATTTATTTATTTATTTATTTCTCCGTTCGACGTTCGAAAAAAATTAATCGACGATGATTTTTTATGGATGGAGTCAGATCGTTTTGTGGAAAATTATTATTTCAAAATAATTTTGTTATCTTTGTCACGCTTCGATTTATTGTGTAGTAACGCGTCGAGTATTTTGTTCGGTTCGATTTTGTTTTGGAAAAAAAATAAAATGATGATTTTTCTCGAGCATGAAATGTATTTATATATATATAATATATATATATATATATATATATATATATATATAATATATATATATATATATATATATATATATATTTGTAAGTTCGTAAAAATTATTTCGAAATAATATTTATATAAAAATATCGTACCCAGTAATTTCATTCATAATTTTTTCATAAAATCCGTACGATAATCAGATTGACTTAACGAAATCATTTGATAATAATATTTATATAATTTTCAAATGTACATCTCGATCGTTCGATTTCATTTTCGCTTTTAAAAATCCTACAACAATTTTATTATTTTTTTTTTGCGCGAGCGTACCGGTAAGTCGTTAACCGATTATTAATAAATATTATAATATTTGAAAATAATATTTTTCCATAATTTTCGTAGATTTGATTTTTAATTATTTGAACGATTCGTTTAAGACAAATTTTTATATTTTATTTTCTACTTAATTTTATTTCCTTCTCTTTTTTTTTTTTTTTTTAAACTGAATTTAGAAATACGATTTTCTCTCTCTCTTTCTTTCGTGTTATCAATTTGTTCGTTATCCTTATCACGTTCAGAATACCGAATCACCGAAGTGGAATGTAAAGATTGCTTTCTTTAGATATGAATTTAGAGATTCCATGAGACGTACTATTATCTTACAAACGACGTCGTTTGAGTTTCTATATATTTCGTATTTTAATAACTTTTGGTATTTGATACGAGCAAAAAAAAAAGAGCTCACGCGTTCGTATATATGAGTACATTTATGTGAATATAAAAATATCTAAGAAAAAATTAAAGGATGCTTGCTAATGGATTCACATTTTTTTTTTATTATGTTTATTTTGCATAAATTATTTTTCTCTCTCGCTCTCTCTCTCTCTCTCCCTCTATCTCTCTCTATTTGTGTGTGTATATATATATATATATATATATATATATATATATATATATATCTATCTTTCTCTATCTCCTTCCTTATTAGATTCTCTCCGGCATTATCCCGTGGGAACACCGAGTATCTTATAAATAAATAGACAGATTCTCCTGGCTTGATTATCGAGCGAGAACGTGTTTTCATATCTCTAAAGCCTCAATCTCTGCACGGTTTAAACAAATTATTATTCATCAACTGCTTTTCCAATGTTATTCACATGCGTGTAAATATTAAATAACCACACGCAAATATATAAGATATATATATATATATATGTATTTGTATATATATATATATGTATGTATATCTTACATCATATATATATGAATATATGGGTGCATATATTGTATTATACGTATGAGAGAGAGAGAGAGAGAGAGAGAGAGAGAGAGAGAGAGAGAGAGAGAAGAACAAAAGAAAAAAGGGAAGAAAAAAAAAGAACCTGAAAAGAAATCAACTGAAAATTATATTTCTCGCGCGTAATATAATACAATATTAAATCTGAAAATAGTTGAATTATTTTCATTTATAAATTTGTCCGTTTTTGTTTCTCCGCGCGTACGGACGGCCGCGTAATATTGTCATAATTTAACAATAAATGACGGGAAAAATTTGGCGAGATCCAATTATATTATACTTTCAACGTTCTATAATTTTTTTCTGTCCTATATTAAATTTATTTTAATTCCTTTATTTCTTTTTTTTTTTCCTTGTCTTTTACATTTTTTTAATTTTTCTATCGAAACGATACAAACGGACGAGCAAACAAATTTGGGCAAAGAAGATGCTTCAGATGCTATTCGATCGTTTACATTTTTTCTTTCTCTCTCTCTCTCTCTCTTTTTTTTTAATTGATCGAAACATTCCAACTCCATGACATACTTTCCTCTTTTTTTTTTTTTTTTTTTTTATGGGAACGAAACGAGCAGTAACCATTTTCACGTTCACAAAGATATTTTGTTTTGTTATTCCTATGAGGATAGAGAAGAGGTTCATTGTCGTCGTCGTCGTCGTCGTCCTCGTTGTTCTTTCTTTTTCTTTTCTTTTTTTTTTCTTTTTTTTCTTTTTGCTTTTTTTTTTGTGTACTTCTTCTTTCTCCTTACCCCGACGATAATAATTTAATTCTTTACTATACATTTATTCTTTCTTTCTTCCGTTTTTTTTTCTTTCTTTCTTTCTTTCTTTCTTTCTTTCTTTCTTTTAACCTAAACACGCATTATTCATGATGATTTTCATGTTTGATAACAACCAAACAGTCCTACTGACCTAGTTTTACCTTATCAGAATCAACGATGCGCCGTAAAACCGTAGTTTCTTTTCTTTTTTCTTTTCTTTTCTTTTCTTTTTTTTTTTTTTTTTATTCGATTGATATAATTTTTCTTTTTTTCTATTTTTCTTTTTTTCTTTCTTTTTCTTTTCTCTTCTTCTTTTCCTTTAGACCCTCGCGATCTATCTCTACGCGTTAATAGATAGTATTAAGGAAGGACGCGGTGAAAAATTTTTCAGTCGACTTGACTGATAGTCGATTGTTTCCTTTCGAGATTTTTCTCCGTCTTTTTCCCGTTCTTTTTTCTTTTCTCTTCTCTTTTCTCTTTTAGATCTTGTAGCTGGAAGCAATTGCAGTTCGTAGTGTTTTGGAAATCTGGAGAAAAGATGTTCATTTTCGGAAGTATCTTGAAAAAAGTGCAATTGATTTTTAAAATCACGTAGGAACCTTTCGCTCGTTTATAAATTTTTGATTCACCCTGTATTTGCTTCGATATACATATACATACATGTATATATATATATAAAATAGAAATACATGTATATATATATATAAAACATTGGTGTTAAGGATTCGTGTATGTATGGATATATGTATGTATGTATGTATGTATGTATGTCGTAATTGATTTTCAAAATTGGAAGTTCATCGTAGCACGTATTTGAAATCGCTTGACGAACATTGCAAGGGTAACGATAATAAATGACGCGGTATGAATGTTGCGTTGAATAATTCTGAGAAAATAAGGTCGATTCGAATATCATACGTTTATCTACGTACATATATTGTGAGATCGTCGTCGTCCTGGGATAAATGAGACTTTCTACAATGACGTTGACAAAATGACCTGAAAATATTTCATGATTTTTATTAGAATGATCGGTATAGGTATATTTACGTGTATATATATATATATATATTGTATATTATAATTTATATATAATTATATGTAATTATGTATATATAATATATATAATATATAAATATATACATTCTTTTCATTGTTAATCTTAATTGTCATTTTATTTCATAAAATTTATAGAAAATTGTATTATAAATATAATAATAATAGAAATTATAATGATTATTATTAATAATATTAATAACAAAAATAATTGCAATAGTACTTATTATTACAATAATAATGATTATTAGTATTATAAATTATTATTATTATTATTATGACGTTGTCTGTGTCGATTTCACTACGAATTGTAAGTTCGACCTTGCGGTGAAATATCTCAGCAGTACCTCCTTATTTCCGTTGGCAATTCGTGCGAGTATGGAATGGCGTGGCATTTCTCATTTAGGATTCTCAAATAGACGCCAGTCTACCGGTGGAAGTCCGTATTCTCGTTTATTTCCGAAAGTGAAAGACGGTGAAACGAGATGTGAAATCATGAAATCGTTAACTATCTACTCTTCTTTTTTCTTTTTTCCTTTCTTTTTTTTCTCCTTTTCTCTCTCTCTCTCTCTCTCTCTCTCTTTTTTTTACTACATAAACTCACTCATCAAACTTCTTCGATAGGTTATTTTTAAGTGGATCGTGTCGACGATTTTCTTTTCCTTTTTTTTTTTTTTCGTGGGGGGATGAAAGATAATACAGAGAAGATAATTATATAATTGACATCGATTGTGACACTTTATTTTTTCTTTTTTTTAATTTTATCTTTATCGTCTTAACAGTTGTTCCTCTTTCTTCTTTTTATACATATATATTTTTCAAGAAATACGATAAATTAGAGTTACGTCTAAAAGGTTTTCTAGATAAGATAGAACGGAGAGTAAGAGAAAGAAGAGAAGTATAATTAATCATGACTAAAATATAATTTTTCTTTTATTTTTTCATTTTCATCTTCGTTGTAAATTATTTGATATATATACATATATATATATATATATTTTTTTATTTTGGACGAATTGAAATATAGAATATATTCTACGAAAATTCTTTTCATATAAAATAAAATGAAAGATATATATTTGTGAGAAATATCGGATTAACCTCGATTAAACTTTAGCTTATATATTTTTTATTATCTGTTTTTTTTTCTTCTGTTTTTATCTTTTATCTCTGGGCAAATAATTTTGGATTATTCGACGAAACGATTTAGCATCGGACGGAAACGTATGCTTCTTCCGGTTATCCAACGACGATCGAAGCGAACGTTAACACCCCTAAAGCTTTGCCCTGATTACCCATTAACGAGATAAACGAGATAAATATTCACTGAAATTTCAAGCAGCGCACTTTATCGAATTCGATTTTACGATCGACGTTACATTTTTATCTTATAAATTAATCAGCTAACGTGTCCTTGTTTCCTTTTCTTTTTTCTTTTTCTCTTTTATTTACTTATCTATTTTTTTATTTTATTTTATTTTTTTTATTTATTTATTTTTTTAATTATATATTTAGTATACTTGGAAGATCTCGAAGGAAGGAATTTGATGGGAAAAAAAAAAATGGGGCCGAAGTAAGAATTTTCGTCATTATTTATTTTTTCTTTTCTTTTCCTTTTCTTCATTTTTCTTTTTGTCTCTTTTTTACTAGAATATTTTAAGGATAGTTAAAAAAAAAAAAAATATTCAGGAAATAAAGAAAGGGTATTAAAGTAATAATCTTGGTCGTTATTTATCATTCCTTATTTACTTCTTTATCTCTATCTTTTTCTTTTCTTTCTTTCTTTCTTTTTTTTTTATTGAATATTTTAAAGATTGCAAAAGGAATTGAAAATAGAAAAGAAATGGTAGTAAATTTTCGTGCTCTTCCTTGATTTCTTTTGGGACGACTTTTGAAACCCGAGGAATCATAGTTTTATATACTTAATGAGAATTTCTCGTTTTTTCGTATTTCACACGTTTCTATTTCTCTTGGTTAGTGATTTCCCAAGAAAGAGAGAAAGACAGATAGAAAGACAGATAGAAAGAGAGAGAGAGAGAGAGCGAGAAGAGATATATAACGTTATCATCTTTTTATTTTTCATCTTCTATCCTACCATTTTGTTTAGTTTTTCGATAAATTTTGATATTATTATTATTATTTTATATACATATATATATTCTTCCATCTTGAATACAATAGTTAATTTAAATAATCAATTTATCTTTTCTATTTTTATTCTATTTTATTTTTATTCTTTATTTTTATCACGAGGAAAGAAAAAAAATTATGCCTACAAACGATTTACTACATTTATATTATATGTAAGAAATGTAATTATATTCGATTAAAATCTGAGGGTAAATTAATAAAAGAAAAAGAAAAAAAAAAGGAATTAGAAAACAAACAGAACTAAAAAAAAAAAGAATAAACAAACAAAAATGTTAGTTAAATTTTGAAAAATGTTAAAAGTATTTTACTGCAAGTAAACAACGCGATTTTTAATACATTTTCCATTTAAATAAAAAGCCTGATTACGAAATATTTTTTGTATCGAAAATCTCGACATGGTCCCACTTTCAATTAGCACCATTTTCCTTTTCTTTCTTTTTTCTTGTTCTTTTTTTTTTTTTTTTTTTACATTTTTTTCCTTCCTTCCCTTTAATCGTCAAATCTCCTGAACGAAGGAATTTTTTTCTCCTTTTTTTCTTTTCTTTTTTTCATTCCAATTATTCATCGAAAAAATAAATTCTCTCTCTCTCTCTCTCTCTTTCTCTCGTTTTTCGAGAGGCATATCTCATTTCCGTTTTTGATTCTCATCATATCGATACTATCGGAATAAATTACACTCTATCGTTATTATATTATATCGATTATATTATATCGAATTAGAACGGATTTGGTAGAGTACAAAAGCACTCCTTTATTTCCTTTTTCTTTTGATTACATCTCTCTACATTTCGCTTACCTTTTTATTTTTTATTACTATTGGAAAAAATGCCTCCTTTAAGCGTCCGAGCGTAACGAGATCGATTCTTTTTATTCGACGACTTAATCGTTTAAACTTTGATTGTAATCGTACAGTAGAGAGAAAGAGAAAGAGAGAAAGATTGAGATATGAACGAAAGAGAAAGAGATTTTATTTCTCTATTCCTCTTTTTTTTTTCTATTTTCATTCTTCCATCAAAAAGATTTCAATATTTAATAAGATAGGTACTTACATACATTTTATCTACTTTTATCTTAACCCACTTTACGATTTATCATTTTCTTTTTCCTTTCTATTTATTTATTTATTTTTTAATTAATTTATTTATCTCTTCTCCTTACTCGCATGTTTCCAGTATCTATTCCTTTATAATAATTAGACAAATATACGTAATTATTTTATCGTAATTAAAAAAAAAGGTCTAACGTTCTGTAGTAACAACAACAACAACAACAACAACAACGATAACAATAATAATAATAATAATAATAAAGAAGGAAAAGTAAAATTTCTCTCAATGAAAACAATTTTGCTAATAAGAAAAAAATTTATTTCCTATTTATATATTTCTCGCTTGTATTAATATCTATTCCTTTGATTACACAAAAAGAAAATATATATATATATATATATTTAATTAATATCTAATAAATTAATATTTAAAAAATAATTAATATTCCGCAATAAAAAAAAAAGAACAAACAATTTAACGTTCTAACGTAATAGCACTACAACAATATTAAACGTAACAGTAACAATAACAAAAAATTTTGCCAATATTAAAATTAGTTTCAGATTACGCCATAATCCACCATAAACGCTCTCTCTCTCTCTCTCTCTCTCTCTCTCTCTCTCACTCTTTATTCCCCTCTTCTAATAATACAATATTTCGTCGTAACGTAGTGAAAATTTTGGGACTAAAAATTTCATTGAAATTTTCTCTTCATCCTTTTCACTCTCTCTTTCTCTCTCGTTCTTATACATACAACGTTGAACCTACCACGTATATGCTATTAATATCTATTCCTTTGATTACGCAAAAAAAAAATATATACATATTTAATTAACATTTCTCAATAAAAAAAAAAAAAAAAAAAAAAAATAATGTAACGTTCTAACGTAATAGCACTACAACAATATTAAACGTAACAGTAACAATAACAAAAAATGTTGCCAATATTAAAATTAGTTTCAGATTACGCCATAATCCACCATAAACGCTCTCTCTCTCTCTCTCTCTCTCTCTCTCTCTCACTCTTTATTCCCCTCTTCTAATAATACAATATTTCGTCGTAACGTAGTGAAAATTTTGGGACTAAAAATTTCATTGAAATTTTCTCTTCATTCTGTTCACCCTCTCACTCTTCACCCCTCCTCTTCCCCTTCTTTCTCTCTTTCTTATACGACCGTATATGCCACCTATGTTACCTATGCACGTGTATGCGAATAATTAGAATAAAATAAGATACGTATGGAGTTGAGAAAGCGTGTCAGTGCGCGACATCGAGCGTCGTTGCTCGTAGCTGTCGCCGTTGGCATAGCCGCGGTGGAAAAATATTGATATTTTATACGCAAGTCCGCGGTTATTACGTCACGTTCTCGTGCCGCATTAAGTATGGCGGTCATGGCAGCGTCGAGACTAAACCTGAGAAATAAAAAAAAAAAAAAATAGAAAGAGAAAAGAAATAAAAACAAAAAAAAACGAAAAGGAAACAAACGAAATGAGCAAAAAAATAAAGGAAACGCGATAATGGTGTTGAAGGTGATGATAGTATGGGGATGGGGGTGAAAGGTGTCTTAGGGTTTATGCTTTTCTACAACTCTTTTTACTCTGTGTTGTTTTCGTTGATTATTATTATTATTATTATTATTTTTTTTCATTTTTTTTCCTTCTTTACCTTCTTCACCCCCTCCTCTCCTTACCCTCCCACCCTTCAATCAAATTCACCGTCGAATTTTATGATTTAATGATTTTAACGAGACGACTTGCCGTCACGCGTAAGTAAGTACTTAGAATACGTGTTAAGTGCTTGCTTACGTTCGATTTTACGTTCGTATCGAATATATGTGTGTGTGTGTGTGTGTATGATTTTTTTTAATTTTTTTTTTCAATTCTTTTCTTTTTTTATCGGACATATCGGGATTGAGCGAGTTTTCCTTTTAACCCCTCTTCATCCCTCCACCCGTGCGTTTTCACATTTTGAAAATCAAAAAGTCATTTTAATCGAAGCCGAGAAAAATTCGTATGATTTTCGTTCGTATAAATTCATACTCCATATTCATATTCCATTACGTAAAAATCTTTTTCGTTTCCTCTTTTTTTTTTCTTTTTTTTTTTTAATTCTTTCTTTATTCATTTTTTTTGTAGGAGGATTCTCTCTCTCTCTTTTTTTATTTCCATTTGGTTCATCACTTTCCACGTTATCTCTTTCCTCCCCTTAATTTTTTACATCGATAATACAGCTCGGTATTTTTCTTTATCCAATCCAATCCAACGAATAATCTCTTTTCTCTATCGTTTTCGATTCGATGGTAGAAGGTAATCCACCGTTCCAACTGTACAACCCCTACTCCTTTTACCCCTTTATCCTATCCCTATTTCTTCCTACCCCTCTTCTCCATCGACCCCCCTTCGACGAATTTCGAATCTCGATTGGGTCGTTCTAAGGGCTCGTTTAATACAACACAAATACGAATACACAGGCACGCACCCCCTAACGCGAATATACATATGTACACATATTACTACGGACAGATTGACAAACACGATTTTAGATATAACAGCACGTATAAGAAGTATTGGTAGTAATAGTAGTAGTAGTATATGTAAATCACGACACTATCAGTACTGGCACGTAGCCAGTAACCGGTGCAATCAGTGAACAACACACAGGAAGGGTGGAGAGAGGAGGTGGACAAAAAAAAAAAAGAAAAAGAAAGAAAAAAGATCGGAGACCTAAACTCAACCCTCTTCTACCTTCCCCTCCGTCACCATTTTTTCCCTTTTTAACACCCACCTCTAGCACCCTACCCTATCTTTTTTCTTTAACAGAGAAAAGAGAGTGCACTAATACCAACGTCGCCCTTTCCACCAGTTCCCCTTTTTTCTACGAACCATCCCTTCACTTCACCTCACCTCAGCTTAGTTCAGTTCAGCTCAGCTCAGCTCAGCTCGCTCACCCTTTACCTTTAGCTCTACCTCATCGTTTCAAAATCCCTCAGGCTTGAAACGGCCTTCGTGATGTTCGGAGACTCCTAGAGCTGCCAAAATCGCGGCCTCCGCGAGATACCATTCGCGATTTCTATCGTTGAACAGTCTCGATCTCACCTTCATCTACTTTTTATATTTTTCATACAATCAACCGACCAAGCAACTAACTTAACAACCAACTAAGCAATCGACCAACTAACCGACCAACCAATCAATCAACCAAGCAACCAACCAATCGACCGACTAACCGACCAACATCTCAAATCTCATCTACCTTCTTTGCATGTAGATATCGAACTGTCTACGACTCTTACTACTTGTCGTCGTCTTACCACGCGACTGTAGCAGGGAGAATGGAATTGATGAAAACACCTCAGGGTTAGGCGAGGTGACCCTGAAGAAAGAGAAAGAGAGAAAGAGAGAGAGGATTTTACTCAGGAAATCGTGCTAGCTAGCTCATCACGTCCGTCCTTTTTTTATACTTGCCACTAACATCACAATTCGCGAACGATGGATGATATCGTCTTTCTCAAAGAGTAACTGGGCCGTTTTCTTCTTTCTTTTCTTTGTCTATCTATCTGTCTATCTATCTTTCTATCTTTTCTTTTATCCAAATCCAACGAAAGAGAACTTTATCTTAACTTCTTTTACCTTCCGGCGAAAACAAACGTTTGTAGAACCGTTCATAATATTTTCGATGACGATAATTACTGCACGTCATAGAACTCTATGTACTTACTTAGTACTTTTGCTATTTTATTCGTGACATTAAAAAAGACGATTTTAAAGCACTTCGACGTATGTACATATATACACACACACACACACACACACACACACACACACACACACACACACACACACACACACACACACACACACACACATATAGAAAGCTTTCTATATTTATTCGGACAATATTCTTTTCTTCTTCTTAATTTCTTTTTTCGATTTTGAAATCTTTCCTTTTTCTTTTTTGAATTAATTAAGAAAAAACCTGTCGAGTTACATGGACAAAAATGGATTTTTAATATATATATATATATATATATATATATATGTATGTGTATATAATTTTTCATTTATTTATATAATCATATATATATATATATATATACTAATAGATAAAATTTGCACGTTAAACATTGAATGACGGCTAAGAATAAAAGAAAGGAAAAAAACAAAAGAGAAATAACGATTTTTTTAATTATATTATTTCTTTTAAAATAATAGATCTGTCAAGTAAATTAATTATGAAGGATTTATATTGCTTCAGGTAATATGTATGTATGTGAACGTTCCATGCTTTCGATTGTAAGAAAAAGTATTTCATAGAATTAACAGAACACGAATCATTAATCTACAAATCTCAATTGGAGATCACTCGATCAATACGTTTCTAATGTAAACAACTTTGCAATTTCCTCTCTCTCTCTCTCTCTCTCTCTCTCTCTTTCTTTCTCTCTTCCTCTTTCATTCGTTTAAAAAACTTGTAGCGTGATTCGTAGTCAATATTTTCTGAAGTTTAGGGGCGCTTAAACTTTAAATAAGACGTCTAAACTATAAATTGCAATTGTATTATTATATACGAAAGTTAATTTGTATAATAAAAAGGAAAGAAATGGAAGAAGGAGGAAAAAAAGTTGTAGCAATTATTTTGAAAAATTATCGCAAGAGGACACAAATCATTCATAATTTTATATATATATATATATAAAGAATAAATTAGATATAGATAAATATAGATATTATTATTTATAGATATTATATATAAATCAAATTCGATTTGATAAAATACATCGATAGTAGAACGTGGATTTCCATCTGAAAGCCGATTTACATTGTGTACCTTCTCGTAAAATTTCTCAAAAGAAGTTTTATGTACCTTACAGAAAGAGAGAGAGAGAGAGAGAGAGAGACAGACAGACAGAAAGAAAGAAAGAGAGAAAGAGAAAGAAAGAAAGAGAGAGAGAGAGAGAGAGAGAGAGAGAGAGAGAAAGAGAAGTTTTATCGATCGTCCTGTTTACTCGAACGAACGGCCCCGAAGCCAGAGATTTATCGACTCATGGCCCTGAGCATTTCCCACGAATTTTTTTTTTATTACCCCCTTTTTTTTTCATTTTCTTATTTCTTTTTTCTTTCTTTTTTTTTTTAATTTTTATTTTTCGCTTTATTTCCCCTTCTCTTTCGTTTCTAGACCGGTCGGTATCGACTTGCCCCGAAGAAAACTGCTGGCATAATTTAAGTTCCCTTCGACACTCCCCCCTTTTGCACACACATATACGTTCACGCAAACACACACATATATATATATACATATATAGATGCAAGACACATAGAGATAGATATACACGTAAATCCTTCCATCTCCATGCTTGTCTCTGTCATATTTACGAGCAAGCGTAAATACATTGACCCCGATCTATCGATCTTTCTATTTATTTATTTATTTATTCATTTATTTATTTCTTCTTTCCTTCCTTCCTTCCTTCTTTACTTTCCTTCGTTGTGATCTCTTTTATACGGACAAATAAAAAATTATATTTTACACGTTTATTAAAACTTGATTATCGTCTCTTCTCTCTCTCTCTCTCTCTCTCTCTTTCTTTCTTTCTCTGTTTGTTTTTTTTTTCTATCGCTCACTCTTTTTAATGCACTCATTTATGTACACGAATACACGTGAATTACTAACAAGCGGAATACTTTAAATGTGTTAGCGAACGACTATGTGAAAAGGGTCGACGTGCTGTCGAGCTTGATGAAGGATTATCGGGTCTGTGGTATCGCGCTTGACGTTATACTTCAATTCGTCACAAGCTTTGCTCCTTTCTCTCTCTCTCTCTCTCTCTCTTTCTCTCTCTCTCTTTCTCTCTTCCTCTTTTTCTTCCTAAATAACGAAAAATCGTGATACATGTGATACGATATGTACATAAGGGATGATTAATGTGACTAAGAAGCAAAAAAAGAAGAGAGAGAGAGAGAGAGAGGGAGAGAAAGAAAGAAAGGAATAGAGGAAGAAAGAAAAACTGAGAAAGAAAGTAAATCTCGAGCTAGTTTTAATTCGATTAAGAGGAAAGAAAAAATAAAAAATAAAAAAAAAAGAACACGATTAAAAAAAAAAAAAAAAGAAAAGAATTAAAACTCGATCGAGCTTTACTTTCTTTGTATTTTTTGTTTCTTCTCTCTCTCTCTCTCTCTTTTTCTTTTTCGCTCTGTCGTTTTCGTTCCGAATTTCGACGTCCTTTCATTTCATTTTCTGTCTTTCTTTCGTCTGCTTCTGTAATCTTTTCTTTTTCGTCCTTTTTTTTCTTCTTTTCTTGTTCTTTATTGATTAATAAGAGAAAGGAAAGAAAGAAAGGACGTGAAAAAAGGAAAAAAATTTTCTTTTCGTTCCGCTTTATTTATTTTTTTCTTTGTATTCGATTTCGATGAAACCCTTCTATTTTATTTTCCGTCCCTCCTTCGATTTCTTCTTTTTTTTTCTTTTTTTTTTTTGGACACTCCATAGGTGATGAAAATTATGACGTATTATTCCTTAAATAAAAAAAGGAGAAACAAGAAAAAAAAAAGAAAAAGGGAAAGATTGTATAAGACAAAAAAAGAAGAAAAAAAAAGAGAAATAAAAAGGAAGGAAGAAAAAAAAAACGAAATCTCGGAGTCTTTTCATTCTTTTGTGTCATTTTCGTTCTAAATGACTTCGACGCCCTTTTATTTTTCTTTCTTTCGTTTCTCCTTTGACATTTTGTTGCTGTTAACATCGTTTATAACAATAACAACAACGACGACGATGACGGCGACTACGTTTCGAACATTTTTAATTCGAGAATTTGATTTCGTGCATTTGCTTTTAAGGTTTAGAAATCAAACACGTCTAAATGCGTTATCGAGTATGTACCGAAATGTCAGATTTTTCTAGAATGCAATCGTAAAATCGTACGGTAAAAGTACGAACAAACTTCATAGTCGAAAAGTTCGATGCTATGCAAAAAATCTCAGCACTAGCAGGATTTATAAATCTTGTGATATGGGCACTAACGGAACGTTCTCTCTCTCTCTCTCTCTCTCTCTCTCTCTCTCTCTCACCACTATCCAACCCTTACTCGTTCCTTCTCTCTCTTTTTTTTTCTCTCTCCTTCTCTGTGTTAGTTTCTCTCGCACTTTTTCGACCCGCTGAACTTTCCAAGAGAGCACGGAAAACCCAAAGGACTCAACTCTTTCAAAAGCTTTTTTCATAAACTCCACGGCGTAATAACCGACCCCTAAACACGCATCATTTCAATCTACGAGATATCTCCTTTAAATATTTCCCTTCGATCATCGAAAAGCTTTTCTTTTTTTTTTTATTTATTTGTTTTTTTTTTAATATTCATTTTTAATTCTTCTTTTTTCTTTTCTCTCTCTCTCCCTCTCTCTCTCTCTTTCTCTCCTTTTTTCTTTTTTACAATTACTCCCCCCCCATATTCTTCCATGTTGATTTTATAGAATTTTTTTTTTCTGTTCATTGTTATTTATTTTTATTTTTTTTCTCTAATTTTTTTCCCTTCTTTTTTCTCTCTCTCTCTCTTATCAGACGCAACCCTTTATGCTTTAGTTTTTCTTTCTCTCGTCCATTTTTATGAAAGAAAATTTAATGAAAGAAGAAAACGAAAGGTGAAGAAAAAGAAATGAGACGGTCCGTTGTGAGGAATTGTCAAAGGATTGAAAATCTCGCGAGCTCTAAGGGGGTTGTAACGAAAAAAATAGAAATAAATCAAATAATGCAAATCGATATCGTAATTTTCAGATTTTCGAGAATGTTTTCTTCGATTTTATAGTTTTATATATATATATATATATGTATATAATTTTTTTTTGATTAGATAAAATTTGTTACGTTCTTCTTACCACTCTTATCCTCGATTATTTGACTTCTACGATAATAAAAAAATAAAGGTTTAGTAAAAAAAAAAAGAAAAAAAGAAAAAAAAAATTGTAAAAGAGATAAAAATGTTGCAAATTTTGAAAGCGTCGAGAGTGAAGGGAAGGAGGGAGATGTAATTCAGAAAATAGAAATAAATACGGTAATAAAATTATATTAGGTGTGAAGAATTTTATGCTTAGATTTTATCGAGTTTTTTCTGATAAAATTTTTTGTTACGTTATTATTATTATTTTTTTTTCTCGACGATTTCACTATTTTAGATAATTATTTTATCGTAAGTAATTGTTAAAAAGGTGGTTGAAAATCTTGAGAAATTCTAAGAGTACTACGTGAGTAAAGAAATAAAAATAAATGTAGAGATCGATAGAAAATATATATATATATGTCTTTGAAACACTTTGTTCGATATTCGAATTTCGTTCCGATCAATTTTCAAATATTTTCTCTCGCATGTTATACATTTTATCGTTGATTTCATTTCTACGATATAAAAAAGAAAAGAAGAAAAAAAAAATAAAATAAAATAAAAGAAAAGAAAGAAAGAAAGAAAGAAAGAAAGAAAGAAAGAAAAAGAAAGTTGATGCAGTAACATGTCTACGGATTTCGATTATACAATACAATAGTTTCATGGATTCACAATATCAATCTCTCTATTTCTTTTTTTTCTTTTTCGTTAAATTTTATTTCAATAATCAAAAGCGGTCCTATATCGTTTTCCAATATTTTCTACAATGATATCCTATTTTTTTCGATAAAATTTCAATTCTCCATACGATAATAATAAAACATGAAGAGAAAAAGGAAAAGACGATGATATGTTCTCAGATTTCAATATGAATTTACACACTATTTCTTGGATCTATTCGATTGCCGGACGTATCTTTGAACTTTTATATGAAACTTTTTTCTCCTTCCTTTTTATTAATTTTTTATATTTATTTAATAAAAAGAAAATGTAATTTAACACACGTACACACACATTATATTATTATTCGATAAAAAAGGAATATCTCTTAAGATACATACACATAGGTACGCACATGCACACACACACACATAATGAATAATATGTAATGTATAATATATAATAAAAGTTAATTAATAAATTCGAATATTCATACGTAATAGTTTCTTTGGATTTAGTGAACAAAAAATGAAATTATAATGGATGAATATATTAAATGAGGATAGAGTAACATGGGATACATGGATAGATTTATATATATAGAAGTGCATTGTTAAAAAGGGATTCCAGTGATTCCTTTGATATTAGCGAGCATTCGAGCGGAAAAAACTCGTCGTAATAATTCCCATCTGCCTTTGCTGAGATCCTCTTTTTATTCGCGAGCAACGAGACACTACTCTCGTCTTTATTCCTTCAATTTCATTTCCCGGGGTTTTTCAACGCGATCAAATAACTCACGATCCGATTCGAACGAATTGTAGACATATTTTTTTCTTCTTCTTTTTTTTTTTTTTTTTTCTTTTTGTTCTTTCTTGTTCAACGAGAAAACGTAGTTATATAATTATGTGAAAAATCTTTTTGCAATAAATGATATGGTATCGATCGTTTTTCCTTATTTAAATTAAACACATACATAATATATATATATATATATATATATATATGTATAATCGAAGGATTAGACAAAATAATGGAAACATTATGCGACCATTATTTTATTCAAGCATTTTATACGTATGTTAGCTAAAAAAAATTAACGTAGGTAGATATAATTAAGCTCGTTGCTAGATTTCCGCTTCAGAGATTAGATTTTAATACATGAAAAATGCTTGTCGATTAAATCGTTTGTCTTTCGTCATGGCACAGCTGTTTTATAAATCTTTTCTCTATTTTTTTTTTTTTATCTTTCGTACTAACGAGGGGATTGAACGAAATAATGGAGATACAGTGTTTCCGTTATTTCGTTTAACCCCTGTGTACGCTTAACGTAGACAAAAATTAGCGTACTTATTTACGTCGATGTAATTACACGTTTAAAGATATATATATATATTATTAAAATTATTACACAAACACACAAACACACACACACACACATACACAATATTCCATATGTTTTGCCGATATAATAAAATGTATTATTTTACACACTTAACTACTACTAATTGTTCACTTGATTTTACTTTCTTCTTTTTACCCTTTTTTTTTCTTTTGACATAATTTTCAAACGTTAAAGCCAGAAGCAAATCTTTCCGTTCCCCTAGCCGTTCATGTCCTATATGATTTATTTTTTTCTATTTTCTTTTTTTTTTATAATGTTCTCCCTTTCTCCCCCTCTCTTTTTATCCTTACTTTGAGCAATCATAAATTGTCGTCGTCGTCGTCATCGTCGTCATCGTTATTTTCTCTCTTTTTTTTCTTCCTTCCTTTAAGCACCATCAAACGCCTCGTTGATCACGAATAAAAAGTAAGTTTGAAAAAAAAATCGAGTTAAAGTTATTACGGGAAGAATCAAACGGTGATAGATAGATAGATAAATAGATAGATAGATAAAAAAAAAAAGAAAAAGAGAAACAAAGAGATAGAAAGATGATTATTCGATCTATTATTACCCCCATAAATTCGTTATCTCGATTGATCGATAGAAAGAAAAATAAGAAAAAATAAAAAGAAGAAGAGGATTAAAAATAGAAAGAAAAAAAAAATATACATATATATCCGAAAACATTCTAAACAAATGGATTCTATCGTTTAAAAGGTAGTCTCGTGAAAATCGACTTCAAAAATATTCGTTTGAAAAGGAAACCTTCAACTTTTTCAGATATCCAACCTGTCCAAGTTGTTACTGTTATTTCAAGAATCCTTATCTCGTATACATACATAGATACATATTAGGAATTCTAGGGTATCTTGTGTATATGCTGATACATAGACATATCATATCTATAGAAAGAGTTTCTATATAGAGTTTCTTTTATAAACGGAATAGGAAGCATGGTATCCGATCAAGGACACATGGGATATCGAGTGAAGCTATTTGATATCGGGTATCCGAAAAATAAAAATAGTCTATGTATATACACATATGTCGTAGTCTCTCAATATTCGTAACTTTAAACTCTTTCTCTCTCTTTCTTTCTCTGTTTATCTCTGCTTCGTTGTCTATCATCGTCTTTCTCGTTTACGTATACTATCTAATAATATTTAGTCAATAAATAATGTACTATTAAAGTTTATTTTTTTATACCTCTTGGAATAATCTCTTTTTTTTTTCTTGTTTAATTTTTGTAATTTTTTTTTCGCCGTTTTTTCTTCTTTTCTCTCCAATTTCCGTATATCATGTTACGATAAAAATTCAAGAACGACGATTTCATCTAAGGGTGAACATATTGTCTAACGCATCGTTCTCAAGTGATATTCGTAAGTTAACTTTCCACTGTGTCAGGGATTTTCGAAAAAGAATTGCTTACGTGCGTTTATCGAGAGGAGGAATTCTAAAAATATATTTAGATGATATTTAGGGATGTCAAAGGATACTAGGAATAGGGAGGAACAAATTTTTGTATTAATCTTGGTGTTCAGGATTTTTTTTATAATATTTTCTTTTTTTCTTTCTTTCTTCTTTTTATTAAGTATCTTTCAAATTTTTTAATAGACCAACTAATAACAAAAATGATCTAATACACACACACACATTATAACATACATATATATATATACATTATATATATTTTTATATATATTTTTATATATAAAAAGAAAAAAAAAATCAAAAAAAAAGGAAAAATTATTGTTTCTTATAATGTCTCTTTAAATTTGAGAGGGAAATAACCTATTCTTATTATTATAAAAAAAAAAAAAAAAATTCCAAAGCGATAATATCGCTCAAATGGAAAAAAGAAGCAAAAAAGAAAATTGTCAAAAAAGATTAATTTCTTTTTTCCTTTTTCCATCAAATCCTTTATCACATTATCGTTAATGTGGAAAACAAAAACATAGATCTTAAACGTTCTAAACGTAAAAATTATTCTTCGTACGTGATCGAAATCGGAGCACATTTGAATTTCGTAGAAAATTATATCGAATGAAAACAGTTGTCAAGTGAACCACCGGAGCGTCGTTTAAACGAGCTTGAATCATGTTGTTGGCTCGTTAAAAGATGATTGTCGTAGGGTGAATACGAGAGAGAACGTGTGATCCAGTTTAAAACTAGTCACGAGCCGTCGGTGTCCGGCGATCATATTTTCTCTCGACGATCATATTCTTTCTTTTCTTCGACGAAAGAGAGATCTAAAGAAGGATAAAGATATAGAAAGATAGATAAATAAATAAATAAATAAATTAATTAATTAATAGATATATACATAAAAAGATAAATAGAGTCATGGATAAAAAGAACGAAACGAACGATTCGATATTTTTTGTTTTGGTAAAGGGGAAAAAAAAGGAGAAGAAAGAAAAGAAAGAAAATTTATTAAAAAAAAAAATATCACCATTGTGGTCGTCGTGGTCGTCGTCGTCGTTATGGTGTTCACCCGGTACATCGCAAGAAACGAATCAGATTAATTGTTTTTACGATAAATCTTTGAATAAAAACGAAACGATCGAGACACTAATAAGAACCTACAAACGTATTAATCCTAACGTATCCGTCGAAGCCGCAACAAGAAGGATCGAGGAACTTCGTAGATGTTTCAGAAGGGAATATAAGTTGCGTCGTAATTCGATATCAAGACGGAAGGATATACGAAAAAGGAAGCTGGGCCAGCGCAAAAATGGACAGGACGAATATCTTTGTTACATCGCTGATATCGGATGTTTGGAGGAACGCCGGCACGATGTTTTCGAGAGAACCGAAAGCGAAATGAAAGAGATCGTGATACCGTTAGGAGTGAGTGAGTGGATTTGAAAAAGAATTTATTATTTTCGCAAATAGAATGAGAAGAATGATATCTTATTTTTTTAGAACGATTTATTTATTCGCGATTTGTGAATATATTCGAAAAAAAAAAAAAAGAATTATTATTTACGTAAAAATTTTAAGGAAAAGAAAACAAAAAGAAAAAGAAAAGAAAGAAAGAAAGAAAAAATAAACTAGTAGAAAAACAAATGGATGGATGAATAGAAAGTAAGAAATTTTATCTAACGTTTTACAATCTCTGTTGTTAGGAGTAAAAAAAAAAAAAGAAAAAAGAAAATTATTATTTGCGTAGAAAATTTAAAAAAGAAGAAAGACGTCAAAAAAAAAAAAGAAAAGAAAAAAAGGAAAAGAATGGAAGATAGATAGATAGATCGATAGAAGGAAATCTTTTCTAACGATTTACTCACAGTTCAATCTCTAACTTAGAATAACACTTTTCTATCTTTCTTCTCGTCCATTTTCGTACGTACATATATACATACATACGTACACACACACATATACGTACATACTATAAAACTTATTCCAATGACTTATCCACGATTCTTTCACTCTGTTCTAAACATTATCAAAGTCCTATAAGATCATATATAACCGATCTCTCAAAGTTCAATCTCTAACTTGGAATAACACTTTTTCCATCTTTCTTCTCGTTCACTTTCATACATACATTCATACATATATACATTCATACATACATATATTCATACATACGTATATACATAGATAGATAAGTACTATTAAACTTATTCAAATGACTTATCCACGATTCTTTCACTCTGTTCTACTCATTGTCAAAGTCTTATAAGGTCAAACGATAATTTTACAAGGCAAAGAGAGAGAAAGAGAGAGAGAGAGAGAGAGAGATTCTCTCTCTTATTCGAAGTTAATCCACTCTCGATGTAATCCAAAGCACTTCTAAGTTAACGAGTCCTTCGAATGATATGACTTTCTTCTTCTTCTTCTTCTTCTTCTTCTTCCTCTTTTTTTATCTTTTCTTTTATTCTCATTCTCCAAGAGATCCAGTTTATCCTTTTTCTTTATTTTCTTTTTCTTTTATTCCTCTCAATCTTTCCATCTTTTTCTTCTTTCCATTCTTCCATCTTTCCTTCCTTCCTTCCTTCCTTCCTTTCCTTTACTTTCTTCTTTTAAGACAGTCCATTATTTTCATAGTTGACGTTTCTAACGTTACAGAAAAGCTTTGATTCCCGGTAAACAAGGTCGGCGTATGATCTGTCAGTAGATTGAAACTGTACTTCCAACTAGGCTGGACGTTAAGTAGGCTGGCCAATGGCCAGCATTTACTCTCTCTCTCTCTCTCTTTTTCTCTCTCTTTCTCTCACTTTTACATACACGTTCTCCCAAGCTCACTCTCGTCGGATCTAGACTGTTCTTCCTCTGGACAAGTGAATCCAACATGCATCGAAGCAAAATCTTTCCCTTTTAATAATTTATTATCTTTAGTTTCTTTCTTTTTCTCTTTCTCTTTCTTTCTTTCTTTCTTTCTTTCTTTCTCTGTGTGTTCTCTCTCTCTCTCTCTCTTTTTTTCTTTTTTTCTTTCGTTTTTTTTTCTATTTTTCTTTTTATTTTTTTTTCATTCGCAAATATCATTACAAAAAAAAAATATTGCCCCTCCCGGGAAAAATTTTTCGTTCGTCGGAATATTTCGACTAAAAGGAACGAAGATTTATGTATCTTGTTTTATTGTTATTATTATTATTTTTTTTTGTTCGTCTCTTTTTCCATTTTTTTGTTTTTTACGACTCGTCACCGACGAGAAATTATTTTCGATCGGTTCGGATAAATTTTTCTTGTTTCTTTCTCTTCTTCTTCATTTTCTGTTTTATTTATTTTGTTTGTTCTTCTTTTTCGAAAAAAAAAAATTTTTCTCGTAATAATTCAAACGATGCGACATTCGCGTCCGGTTGACGGGTTAATATTTTTTAATTATTCTTTTTTTGACTTTTTTTGACTTTTCTTCGTATTCAATGATGTCCTATAAATTTTTAGATCGCATATGTATGTGTCTGTGTGTGTATGTGTTATGTATGTGAACACAGACATATGTATACATAATTATTACATGGATTTCCATATCGTATTCAATGCTAGCTTTTACATTTATCTCAGTGCGAATTTATGATATCCATTGTGGGTTTCATAAACATTAAACGTAAGTTACGTTGCATGTACAGTATACTACACACACACACAGCCACAAACATATATATATATATGTATGTTTATTATATATATATATTATATGTAGAAATATAACAGTGTCAAGAAGAACAAATTTAGGGCAAATGTATTAATTAAGTTTCATTCGATCCTCGTAATCCTAATCTAATTTTGATAAATACAAAAAAAAAGAGAAAAAAAAAGAAAATAAAAGAAAGAAGGAAAAAGAAGAAAGAAATATTCTAGCTAGAGAGATATCTATCTTAACGTTATTACATATGTTTCACGAAATCTACCTTTTGAATATCTTATATATATATATATATATATATATATATATATATATATATATATATATATATAATATATGTATATACAATGTGTTGGAAGAGTATAAAAGTAAAGTTATATTTGTTGATCCCATCTTGGTTGGGTAAGCTCGTGCGAAATCGTAATAAAAAAGACGTTCATTATCATTATCAAGGTTATTACTATCGACTTGTATTATATACGTCGTACTCGATTCTTAATAAATTTCGTCGGAAATATTCAAAAGAAAAAAATAAAACGACAAAGATAGATATCGTTATGACAATTACTTATAAATAGTATTGGATTGATCAAGTAAGTAAAAATGTCGGAATAGTAAGTAGTTTATTTGATATTTGTATATGCTGCTTCTTTCATTTTTTTTTGTTATTAAAAATATTCAGTACTGTATATCATAAATAAATGAAAATAAGAAATCAAAAAACAATATATATATATTAATATTATTATATGAAATATATATAACACTGTTATAAACAAAAAGAATATATATATATAGTATTTCGTTCACTTCAAAACATTTTAGTATCTCGTAATCTACACAAAAAAAGTAAAACTCGGATATAAATAAAAAAATAATATTATATATATATATATAAAATTCCGAAATACATTGTTTGTGCAATCAAGAAAAAAAGAAAAAATTATTACACAAAATTACTACTTCAAAATAGAAATCTAATAACGCGTTTATGACCATAGTCCTAGTAAATGCGTCGTAGAATATATCATATAATAATTGTAATTTTTCGTTTAATGGCGGATCAACGTGTCCGTTCTCTTATACTGATTCCGAACCAACAGCCGGTGTACCACGAAGTTGTGGTGGGACGAGTAAAGACAAGGGGGATGTGAGAGTACTGCTACCCCTTCTCTTTTGTAAGTAAAGAGAGAAAGAGAAAGAGCGAGTAAGAGAAAGAGAAAGAGAGAAAGAGAAAGAGAAAAAGAGAAAGAGAAAGAGAAAGAGAAAGAGAAAGAGAAAGAGAAATATAGAAAGAGAAAGAGAAATATAGAAAGAGAAAGAGAAAGAGAAAGAGAAAGAGAAAGAGAAAGAGAAAGAGAAAGAGAAATAGAAAGAGAGCAGGAGAGAGAGAGAAAGAGAATAAGAGAGTGAGATAGAGAAAGAGAGAGAGAGAGAGACAGAGACAGAGGGATATAAAAATGGGTCAAACCCTTGAGCGTGGCGACGTCGACGTCGACGTCGACGACGACGACGACGACGACGACGACGACGAGGACGACGATGAGGACGACGATGGCGTCGTCGTCGTCGTCGTCGTCGTCGTCGTCGTTGGCAGTGGCGCTCCTCAAAACGATGGAAATTCAAAGGCTTTAGAGCAGAGGGAGAAAATAGGTCGGTCTCTCACGACGCCCCTAACCATATACGATCTGTGTTACGTGCCATCCGTATCGTGAAAGAAAGATAAATCGTATGGGTATTTTTTTCGTTGTTTTCTCTCTCTCTCTCTTTCTCTCTCTCTCTCTCTCTTTCTCATGTTCTTCTTCTTTTCCTTTTTTTTGATTTTTTTTCGTTTGGCTTTATTTCGTTTCGTATGGTTTCGTTTTATTTTAGTTTTTATTTGTTTCTTCTTCTTTTTTTTTATCCTCTTTCGATTATATAGATATATATATATATATATATATATATATAAATGTGTGTATGTGTGTGTGTGTCTATGAAAGAAAAAAGAAAGGGCAGAAAAATGGTTCAAAAATTGATCCCGACGATTTTTTTTCTTTTCCTTTTTTGTACGTGTAGGGGTTATCCATAATTTTTTTTGCTTTCTCTTTTTTATCTTTTAATTTGAACTTTTCCACTTATTTTCCTTTTTTGTTCGCAATCTTCGTTTTTTCGATCGAATATTTCATATATATATATATATATATATATATATATATATATATATATATATATATCATTCGAAATTTGTTATGAAATTTCCTTCTTTGATATTATTCTTCATTTTCGTTTCTTTTTTCCTTTTTCTTTTTCTTCCACCCCCCCCCTCTCTCTCTTTTCCTTTCAAATAAAAATTATTGAAATCGATCCCGTCGTTCTTTTTTTGTATTTTATTTTCCGTATTTCCTTTCGTAGTTTCTTTCCCTATTTCTTCAATTTTGTTTTATTTATAGTTTCTCATCCATTTTCCTTTTCTTTTCACTACCTTTGTTATTCGTTCCGAGTATTATATACACACACACACACACACACAGTTAAATACATATATATCGTTCGAAATGTTCTATATATTTTCTATCTTCTTCGATCTTCTTCTTCGCTTTATTTCTTTCCTTTTGCCCTTTCCTTATCTTTTTCCTAATTTTCTTTTGTTTCTTTTTTCTTCAATTCATTTTCTTTTTTTTTTTATCCCTCGAAAGATAATACGTGCTCTCACCTTCCAACGTTTAGAGATATTTTTCACCGACTTGCGAATAACCTACCACGAGAGCAACGTTACTGAAAGGAATTCACAAAAAAGAGCAGTGACTTTGTTTCTTTTCTCTCTCTCTCTCTCTCTCTCTCTCTCTCTCTCTCTCTCTCTCCTCTTATCTTTCGTTCTAGATCGGACGAATCTCTCTTGTTCTTGGTACTTATCCGACGTTACTAACGCACGAGTTCTCCCTTTATCTTTATCTCCATCTCTTTCTCTTTCTCTCTCTTTCTCTCTATCTATCTATCTACCTATCTATCTATCTATCTATTTTCAACTTCCATCCCTTTTTTGTTTACTCCTTCCCTCTCTCTCTCTTTTTGTACGTGTGTATATGTGTGTGTATATATGTATGTGCGTGTACGTGTATGTGCCTGTTACCTTCGCACCCTTTTTTTTCTTCTTACTTTTTTTCTCCTTTCTGTTACGTTTTTTTTTTTCTTTTCCCTTCTTCGTTTCCTTTCTTTTCCTTTCTTATATTTCACACGACACAACGAAGACGACTACAAGGACCAGAGGCTTCGCAATTAATCGGAGACCTCGGTCGTTCGTAATTAAGAAACTTCGTCTTGTTTATCTTACGGATATATATATTTATGGATGTATATATTTATGGATGTATATGTGTGTTTATATATATATATATATATGTATGTATTTATATATCTACGTATATCTATCGAGTTAAAGTATTTCCAGTGCAACCGTGATTACTTTAATTCTCGAGCCTGACTGAATTTCGTTCTTATGACGATGGATTTAAACAAAAAGGAATGTTCTAATTTATTTTATGATTTGAGGCTAAAAATGACGGTGTATTTAATTTTCTACGTATCAACGATGGCGAAAGTTATCATGACTATTTAATATCATTTATATATCTTTCTTTTTGATTCTTTTAAGTAAAAATCATCGATCATTTCATTTTTTCATCTTGATTGTTTTTATATGATCGTTGTTTCGATAACGATCGTGTTTTTTTAATAAAATACAAGAGCTATATTTGAAAATATTCGATGTAAGGGAAATATTTAGATAACGAGTTGCATTGAGAAGAAAATATTCGATTCATAATGTAATAATAATAATAATAATAATAATAATAATAATAATAATAATAATAATAAAAATAAAAAAATAAAGTGAATAGAAAAATATATCAGTTAGATAGATTTTAATCTCTAGTAAAAACAAAAAGAAATTTTTTGGTGAATATTGAACTCGAATATTATTTTAATTCAATTCCATTTATTTTATATATCCAAAAATAAATATATATATATATATATATCAGATATTTTGTGGTTTATTTTATTACCAATAACAATCAATATACTCAACAAGAAATAATTCTTACGTACGTACATTTAATGCATATAAAATTAATTTAATAAATTCCCTTGGATCTTATCACTGATAAAATATTTTTTAAAAACAGCATCAAAAGAAAAGAAAAAAGAAAAAAGAAAAAAGAAAAAAGAAAGGAATCGTAAACTCGAATTAATTTAAATGAACACATTAACGCACAGGTCTACTTAACGTTTAACAAAATTTTTCACAGATATATATATATATATATATATATATATATATATATATATATATATATATATATAGTTTAGTATAGTATAAAATAATATAGTATAGTATAGTATCTCTCTTTCTCTTTCTCTGGTTTTGTTTCAAAGCAACTAACTAACGTTCCACTGTGTAACACTGTTTACAGTTAAACTGACGACGTGGGATAAAAGCGAGATGGAGAGATAAAGTTTATGTTATTCGAGTCCATCTCTCCCTCTCTCACTCCTCCCCTCTCTCTCTCACTCACTCCTACCCCTTTTCTCTCATCTTCGTCTTTGTTACATACCGACTCTTGGTGACGACGTCTCGAAGTCACCGAGCTAGTTCTATATCCTATTTCTTTTCTTTTTTTTCTTCTTTTTCCTCTCTCCTTTCTTCTTCTTTTCTCTCAAGATCTAGAAAGAAAGAGAGAGAGAGAGAGAGAGAGAGAGTAGCATTAGTTTCTAGACTTTCAGTATGACACACTAGCGTCACTATTACAAACACTTGCCCTCCATTTCGTTTCTAGAATCTACAACACTTCGAAAGAAGTATGTGTGTATGTGTGTTATATCCTACCCTTGTGAATTTGGATCGGCTTCGGAGGTGTGTAGGACTTGTCTTGTGGGACACAGATGGGGATAGGGATGGAAAGGGTGGTAGAGGAAAGAGTACAGGAGAAAAGGGGTGAAACGTGACCGTGTAATCTACTCGTAGATATCGCTAGGAAAAACTTTCCTTTCACAAGCTCGAATTATACTTATCTTTTTACACGGTTTGCGTTAATCCTTTTTTATCGAGCTTTCAAATCGACGTCATTCTAATACTATCATTATAACAATTATTGTTATTATAATTATTATTGTTAATTATAGTAATTAATTGAATTATAATAATTTGTTAAATATATATTATAACAGTAAATAATAATCGTAAGTATTATAGTTGGTAATAATGATAATAATAATCATAAGAATAATAATAATAATGATGATGATGATAATTAATATTTCCAAAGGGAAAAATTTTCGACGTTGCTACAACGATAAAAGATCTTGTTTAAATAAAACACGTAATTGTTGCATTCATGTAAATTTGGATTACGTATTATCTTAATACTTCGAATAATCTGACTAAAATAATGTAACGTTATTAAACCTGTTAATCGAGGGAAGGGTATGATTTAAGAAGAACGAAAAAAGGAAAAAAGAATAATGGCAAAATATCTTTTATAGATAAAAACACGTCGTTACTGTATTTATGCAAATTTTGCATTCGTATAAAATCTGAATAATCTGAATAATAATCTGACGGATAAAATGAAACATTTTCGAAGCTGTTAATTAGAAAAGAGAGACTTGTCAACCCGTTTCGAGGATTTCATTTTTATCGTTATGAAAGAATAAACGAATCATTAAAAGATTATTATTTTTTCATAATCATCCAATGACTCCTATCATTTACTCGCTTAATTGATTATTGCATTACAAATATTATTCTTTCTTTTCAATTTTTCTTCTTTTTTCTTGTCTATTTTTCTCTTCTTATCATTCAATTAATCAATTAATCGATTCAATTAACCGAAGCTTTCGATGTCTTTTTTCTTTTTTTTCCTTCCTTCTTTTCATTTTGAATCGAAATAAATTTTATATATTATACGTACGTATAATCGCGTTGATCGATCGGACATATTTCAACTCGATGAATACAATAAAAATAAATGATTAATAATAAACTCGTTTTTATTGGTTAATTTTGTATTTTTCATGATTGAAATAAATTTCATAAGTTTTATCTGAATTGATCGATATGAAATTTTAACTTGATGTAAACGTGGTAGACATAATAACAAATAATAATAATAATAATAATAATTATTATAATATATAAATATAACATTTATACTATGCAATTATATTATTATAATAATTATAATTTTAATAATAATAATAAAAATAATTATTATTATTATACTTACGATTAATATGTATTACAATTTGTAATATCAAGAAAAAATACATACATATATATATACACATATATATATGTATATACATAGGAAATGTAAAGAGAAGACCTTGTTTCTATTTTCATGTTTCTCGGTAACGTAGTCGTGTTGTAAATCATTCAACTATAGTATATACCATGAACGTCTTTGCTCTCGTGCATGAGGAAGACGATAAAATAGTTTGAGTCTGCGAAAAACATATATACATTGTTGGCAAAATTATGTTTACGAGAAGAAGTCGATTTTATCTGACTGTTTTATTTGTTTCCTTGGAAGGAAAACAAAGAGAGAGAGAGAGAAAGAGAAAGAGAAAGAGAGAGAGAGAGAGAGAGAGAAAATTTTTCGTGATATATTGAAATCAATGTTTTATTATTAAACAAAACAATATTACTTGAATCTGAAATTTTGAGTTTACATAAACAACTGTAAATAAAATATGTTAATATGAATGATCGAATGATATACGTGATAAACAGAAATTTTATCGTCACACGATGAAAGTCAATGATTTATCAATGATATTTAACAAGATTGTTTGAATTTGAATTTTTCGGATTTATTTAACTAAATACTGTATATTAATATGAATTATATACGTGGTTAACATAAATTTTATTGTGACGTACGAAAATCAATGATTTATCAGTTAATAAAATAATATTGTTTTTGTTTGAATTTTTCAAATATATATTTATATATAATATAATATATATATATAATAATATATATATATAATATATATATATAAACAAAAACAATATTATTTTATTAACTGATAAATCATTGATTTTCGTACGTCACAATAAAATTTATGTTATATATATATATAAATAATCAGGTCTAATATGTACAGTATATTTACACGGATTATATGCACGTTTAACATAAATTTTAGCTGTGACATTTGAAAATCAATAATTTATCGTTTAATTAAATAATATCATTTCAATTTTAATTTTTGTGTTTATATAACTAAGCGTAAGTACAGTATGCTAATATGAATTATATACACGGTTAACATAAATTTTACCTTAATCGATTTATCATTTAACAAAACAATGAACTTGAATTTTTTTTTCATTTATTTAATCAGGTATAGAAACAATGTACTTGAACGAATTATATACATATATGCATATATACTTTGTAATATTAAAAAAAATTTCTTTTCTTTCTTTTTTTACAGACTTTCTGCGTGGTGTCGAAGAGATTTCGAAAGAATTACATCCATAGGTTCACCGCGACCAATAGTTGGTTTATATTTTCCCCGTGGAATCCTATAAGACGGTGTTGCATCTTCCTAAGTACTAATCAGTACTTCGATTACATGGTTATGGCCACCATACTACTTAATTGCGTCTTCCTGGCCATGACCGAAACCGTTGAAGAAGCCGAGTGAGTATAGAAATATCATATATCCATAAATACATACATACATATATACATACATTTACTATACACACACACAAATATGTAATCTATTATTATAAGTGATCAATATCATTTACAAATTGAATATCATTCATACACTATAAGTTTATACATTAGAAAATTTATTAACGACAGGAAACTATTAATTATATTAAAACATTTTTATCGTCGAGATTTATCGAGAGATATGAGATTTTATTTGTGTGATTTGAAATTTGTAAAAATCCATATATAAAGAGTAACTAAATGAATTATATATAGATATGTACTTTATATACATTTCTTTCTTTTTCTATCTCTCTTTTTTCCTTTTTATTGATCTCATCTGAATATACGATTTCTCTATCTCTATCTCTCTTTCTTTCTTTATCTCTTTTTATCTCTTTTATTCTTGATACTTTTAATGCCGTTACAACGTTTCCTTTTGTTCAATGTATAAATTGCTCTAATGAATATTTTCAAGTGCGATCAAGTCGAATCACTTGATATAAAGGGAAAAAAAAAGAAAAAAAAAAGAGAAAGAAAGAGAGTTTTACATTAACTTAAAATATCTCTCGGAGCTGAATTTCTTTTTTTTTTTCAATTTTTTTCCCCCTCACCTTTTCTCTTTTCTTCTTCCTTTTTTTCTTTTTTTTTTCTTTTTTTCGTTATAACGCGCGTCTATCCGTAAAGTTCCTTTCCTTTTGTACGACGATCATACTTTTGTAAAGCTGTCTTATCGATCAAAATCGTCTGTCTCTACGTTAGAAGAACGTAAAAACGTAAAACGTGTTTTCTATCTCTATTTCTCTCTCTCTCTCTCTCTTTCTCTCGTTGTCTCTCTCTCTCTCTATATATATATATCTCACTTTTTCTCTTTCTCGTATTTTATTCGAAGAATGAAATATCAAATACTATCGATAGAAGAACGATTTCAGCATTTTCATCTTCCCAACTTTTTAACTTTCTCTATAACGACAAAACTTTTATATTCGTTATTAGCTATCTAATCTTATCGAGATGTAAAAACGAGAGAGACAGAGATAGAGACAGAGATAGAGAGAGAGAGGAAGAGAGAGACAGAGACTGCTAATTATTGGATTGAGCTTTTAAATATTTACAATCAGTATTTAAAACAAACGATGGATATTTTGTAATATCGATTGTATCATTTATTTTATTAAATTAAATTTATGATAAGGTATTCATAATGGAGTATCTTAGAGAAAAGATTTCTAATGAAATATCGATGAGAATTATCGGTATATTACGTCGATTGATAATAATAATAATAATAATAATAATAATAATAATAATAATAATAATAATAATAATAATAATAATAATAATAATGGTAAAAGAGAAATAAAAAAGAAATAAAAAAGTTAGTGTGTCAATGAAAGTATTATTTGCAAATATTATATAATAATTTTTTAATTTCTTAATATTTTATAAACAATATATTAGATGGTTAATAATTTTATAACGTCGATCATTTGTTTTATAAATTTAGATTTGTAATAAAAAAACTTGTAATTAAATATCGATAGGGAACGTAAGTGATCGGATATATTACATCGATTAGAATAAAAAAAGAAAAAAAAAGAGGGGAAGAAAAAGAAAAGAAAAGAAAAAAAAATGTCGGTGTTTCAATAAAAATTATTTATAAATATAATAATTTGCAAAATCCAGAAACGCAACCCCGAGACTTGACCCTGACATTTTATTATTTATATTAACTGACCATTTATATTACCTATTGATATTTTATTATAAATACTGACTCGAAAACGTTCATATACAATGATCATTTATTTTACAAAATATTTATCGTTAATTAATAAAATTATTCATTCAGATAAATAAAAGAGACAGAGAAATATTGAATATTTTCAGTTTGAAAAATATTCACACAAATACACACACACATACTTTATTCAATTCGTGTAATATTAGATACGAGACAATTATATTTAAGTTTAACAAACTTCATAAATATTTATTTATCCATATCATAACAATTTATAATTAATCACATTGATTTTATCGTAACGCACAAATTTTTCATTTGAAATCCTACGATAAAATTATTATTCGGATCAACGAGAACAATTTTTCTTACGCTTGGCAAGTATTATACACGTTTCATTATATTATATATCACTTTTATATTATCTGATTACATCAAAATATTCCTCAGAAAGATTAAGAAATATCGTTCTTAATAAATCAACATTTCCTTTTTATCGTAACGTAAAAATCCTATCCTATATATTATTATGAATCACTGTAATTTTTATAATTACATTATTCTAATCGTAATCTAATCGATCATTCATTCTCTCATACGTTTGCGATTGAATCGATTAAAAAAAAATATGTAATACATATACACATACACTCATATATTTAAAAAGAAGTAACACACACAAACATATACACGTATACACACAAATATATATAAACGCATATAAACGGAAGCAAGGCAACCATTTTTGTTTACTATATTTACAGATATATCTTCCTAGCCATATACACGGCGGAAATGGTGATAAAATCAATAGCCAAGGGATTTATATTGAACAAGTATACCTATCTAAGAAATCCTTGGAATTGGTTGGACTTTGTGGTGATAACTAGCGGGTATGCTACTATCGGTATGGACGTTGGAAATCTGGCTGGCCTTAGGACATTCAGGGTGTTGAGAGCATTTAAGACTGTATCCATAATGCCAGGTAAGTAAGATTAGTATTATTAAAGCAATATTACTTCGGACAGGGTTTCTCAACCTTTTCGTTCAATTGTCAAAATTATTTCTTAAAACGATATAAAGATATCTCTTTATAATAACCATATATTATTTTTGTAATATTTTTTCAAAGAGAACATTTTCGAAGAACATCGCGTCACCGTATTTATTGTTTTCAATCGTAAAACGTTTATTCGACATTTTCATTCGATATTTCGATGAGAAGTTTTCGAAAAAAAAATTCTATTACGAATTAATCATCTTTCTTTCTCTCTCTCTCTCTGTCTCTTTTTTTTTTTTAATTTTAGTCCTGTTTTAGACTGTAACATAGGTAGCAGGTATTAATTTCGCGTATCATTGAGAATTTAACATCGACCCGATATCGGATTGTTGATTGAGCACAGCTTGGGAAACAGTGTTCGATAGTATAATAATTAACAATATTGGGAAGGAAGTTGGATTAAATGCTCGTTATTTTATAACACACTGGTTGAATAACGAGTGAGAATATTTTCATTCTCGACATTTACCTTCCTAAGAAATATATATATAATGTACATATGAACATATGTATGTATATATATATATATATATGTATGAGCCATTCTTATAGGTCAAAGTGATTAATTCAGTTTTAAAATTACAAAAAAAAAAAAAAAACAATTTAATGCCAAGGAACCTGATTGATACGCTTAACTTTTTGTATTATAAATTTACAAAACAAAATATGTATATATATATAAATGATCTTAGTAACAATGAAGCTTTAATAAAACAAATTTTTCACAAATGTTTCTTTTCGATAACAAATAATTTACAATGTATGAGTAATTACGGTTATATATATCTTCGACCAAACTTTAGCAATATTTTTTAATTTTTCTTTTCGTGGATATAATCGATTTGGATAATACATAGATAAATACATACATTTCGGCACGTATATATATACGTACTTAAGTAGCTGGACCAAAATTTTCTAAATGGGTCAAAAGTTTCTAGGTCGGGGTCAAAAGTTACCAGGTACATCAATTACTTCTTTTTCGTGACTTTTGTTCAGTTTTTTGTTTCTCTCTTTTTTTTTTATTTTTTTTTTAATTTTCAAATCGTAAAACTACAAGCCTAACTCGTTAAGCTACGTGTCTAATATCGTGAGTCTAATATCACGAAAAAAAAAAAAAAAGAAAAGGAACAAATTTTTTTTTGTTCATCATCTAAGAACTTTAATCCCATATGAAAACTTTTGGACTGATCAAATAGTTATATGTGCTAACGTATGTAAAGTTACGTTGAACGTAATTGGTGTCCTTGGAATCGAAAGGATCGTTAGTCAGATTCTCGGAGTCGTTGTTTTTAAATAGAACCGATCTGTTCTCATCTTCGTTGAGTTTAAATATATTATACAAACGTATATATATATATACACACATATAGTTACATAGTTACATATATACATATATACATATACGTGCATATACATATACAAAATGATCGATTAGTGCAGAGAATAGGGAAGAACACGTACATACATACACACATATACACACATACAAATATACACATTTGTATATACATATGTACATACATATGATATATCAATATACATGTATATATATATATATATATATATATATATATATATGTACTTCGAAATCGAGGACATATGCGGGTGGTATACACTTATTATTAATTGCAATTTGAAATCAGCCGTATCACATCCCTTCGTGCTTGACTAATTCACAAATTTCCATAAACGATTCTAACGAATATCCTCCTCGATAAAAGCCGTTTCCGAAGGATGAAAGCTTTACTCTACTCGTTAGATTTCAACGAAAAATCTGAATCGGATTGATAGTCGGAAATTTATCGGCGAACGTTTTCCAATAGCAATTTATCTTTCTACTTATTTGTATATCTATATATATATATATATATATAATTTATATGTACAAATATATTAAAATAATGTAACAGTTAAATTGAAATTGATGAGGATCAAAAACAAAGGAAATAGAAATTATGTGAAAATTTAAAACGTATTATATAAAATTATTATCACGTATTAAATAAAAAATATATACACACACACACACACATACACATCGATTCTTTTCACGTAATTCGAAATACGAATTAAATCGGATTTGAAAATAAAACGATACGATTAAAATAATGTAATTGATATCCTTTATTTATTTATTGCACGATTCGTACTTTATAACATTTAATTTCACGGACACAACCCTGTAAATAGATCTGATATCACATATATAAATATAACACGTATAAAATATCTTGGAGTGGTTTTACTTTTTCTCTTTTTTCCTTCTCTCTCTTTCTCTTTACCTTTTTCTTTTTTTTTTTTTAAATACCATCGTTACGATCCATAGAATAATGTCAAATAATGTTAATTAAAAGTCTCGAGAGAATATATTATTTAATAAATATTATTTAATATGCGTATAGGAAGGGGAAAAAATAATAATTGATTAAACTACTGTAGTATAATGATCTCGAACGAAATTTTTTTTTCGTTAATACGAATTAAAAAAAGAAAATCACATACATACATATATACATACGTATATATATTTTTCATTAATTATAGCACAGGTGTAACTTTTTTTATGTTACAAAAAGAAAAAAAAAGACGTAGAAAATAACAGTCATGGGAATAGTTGAAAAGTTAATGAACATAATTTAGGATATTATCTCTATATGTATGCACGTACGTGTGTGCGTGCGTAAACAGTTAGGATCATTTGCTAGAAAATTTTCCGAGAAATTTTCTCGTCCTTTTTTCTCTTCTCTCTCTCTCTCTCTCTATTTCTTTTTTTCTTTTTTGAAGAGGTAGATGATGAGGAAGAAAAAGCGACGAAGTTAAAGGTAAAATGGTAGAGATTACACCTAGATTTAGTAATAAGAGTATAGTAATAAGGGTATTAATGGTGGCGACGTGATAAAGGGGTTGGCGAGATTAGGGGTTAGGGGTTAAGGGTTAAGGAGAAATAAGAAAGAGAAAATAATGCTTGTGGCAAAAGTTCTCCCGAGGAAAATTAAGATTCGTTTACGTGCAACTACGAACGCCTCGTTAGAAATCTTCCAATAGTCCGTTGTTCAGTATTTTTCTTTTTCTTTTTCTTTTTTCTTCTTCTTCTCCTATTGTTTTTTTTTCATTTTTATTTTTCATACTTTTGAAGGAAGTTCCGTAAAGTCTCTCGAATATAAATGAACGAGTAAGAGAGAGAGAGAGAGAGAGAGATGGCATCTATTGTCGAATAACATCATTGAGCGAAACTCTTTCTCTCTCTTTCTTTTTTTTCTCTCTCTCTCTTTTTTACTCATTCTTTCTCATTCTCCTTCTCTTTTTCTTTCTTGGTTGTATCCCTTTTAAAAGGTCTGCTTTACTTCCATGAAACTATTGTGCTTGCTTGGGCCACCAACCATTAAAATCGTTATTGTATTAAATATCGTCGTAAATCTCCGTTTAATCGTATTTTAGATATTTTTCTAACAGCCGTTTGATGAAGATCGATGAAAGGGAAAGAGGAAGAGAGAGAGAGAGAGAGAGAGAGAGAGAGAGAGAGAGAGAGAGAGAGAGAGGAAAAAACTTCCAGCAAAGTTGTTAAATTTGTGTTTCGAGTTTGCTGATAGGGGCTCGATAATTGTTAGAAAGTTAACTTGAAATCTGACGTAAAAGTCGATCGTTTTCAGCCAATTAAACGGAATATTCCTTATTCATTACACATACATACATACATACATACATATACATATATATATATATATATATATATATATTATATAATCAAGTTCAATTAAGTATGAATAAAAAATTAATATCTTCAGAGAAATTAATCTCTTTAGAAACAGAGAGATAAAGAGAGAGATTTGCATCGAAAGAAAAAGAAGAAAAAAAAAAAGAGAAGAAAAAAATTAAAAATTAAAATAAAGAAGAAGAAGAAGAAGAAGAAGAAAGAAAGAAAGGAAAGATATGTACATACATGTATATCTACATATACATACATGTATACATAAAAAATTGTTAACATTCGATAGTGAATCAATCGACGATAAGACAAAGTCTCGTGGAAAATTTACCCTCCTTTTTTATTTTTATTTTTTTTTTAATTCTTTTTTCCCTTACATCTTCTATAATACACCTCATGTGCACATCACATACATACATACATACATACATACATACATACATACATACATGTGTATTAGAATGACGCGCGTCAATTTTCTACAGTTTAATTTTAATTTGGTACTCGACTCGATATGTGTGTTGTCGACAAAATGATATACGTCCCCTAGCGGCACGTCGCGTATCAGTAAAGACGGTGAACCATTAAGGGACTATAAGTTTCTTCTCTCTCTCTCTCTCTCTCTTTCTCCCTCTTTCTCTCTCTCTCTCTCTTACTCTGTGAACACTTTCCGGTCTACGGGGACACGTCAAATGTTCAATCAATTACGTTTGAATGTATATACGTATGCGTGATATCACACCGTGTGTGCAAGTAATGCGCGTTTACACGCGGGAAATAGATAGTCGTTCTGGCATTTGATAGATGTGCCTTCATCTAACACGTGACATTCATTCTCTCTCTCTCTCTCTTTCTCTCTGTATGTCTGTCTGTCTCTTTCTTTCTCGCTCATCCTAACTCGTTCTCGTCGTTGTCGTCGTCGTCGTCGTCGTCGTCGTCATATTGAACATAATTTATGTTAGATACGAGAGTACCGTATCACGGTGAATAATGAAATTGTTTTGAAGATCGAGATTTTATTTTTCAAATCGTTTCTCTCTTTCTTCTTTCTTCGTGCTCTCTTTCTTTTTTTCTTTTTTTCTTTTTCTGAAATGAACAGCGAAAATGTGTTCCTCATGCGATTTAAAAACGAAGCTGTTTCGTGATTTATTTCGAATATTTATATTTAGGTATTGGAATTTGTGAAATGAGGGTAGGGTGCTTTTGGATATAATTGTTTGTGAATTTTCTCTGCATTCCTTTTTTAATCTTCTTCTTTTTTTTTTTAATAAATTTTCTTCTCTCTCTCCCTCTCTCTTTCTTTTTATTATCGTATTCAATATTATTTAGTTGATTCATTAGAAGATACGTTGAATCAGGGAAAGAAAAAATGAAAATGTGCTATGAAAATAATTCGGAAATGTTCAAATTTTCTTAATCGTCTTGACTTCTTTTTTCTTTTTATTCGCGTTCTGACAAAATATTGGTTGCGATTCTCAACAAAAATAAAAAAGGAGAAACAAGAAAAAAAAAACAAACCGCAAGAAAAAGAAAACGAACGAAGGAAAAAATAATAATTCGATGTAGAAGAAAACAAAATAACAAAAAAAAAAAAAAAAAGAAAAGAGGAAGGAGAAAAGAAAAAAGGAAAAAGTACAATTAAAATAAATTTCTCTCTTCTAAACTAGAGAATTGAAATTTGGATGCAAAAAAATGCATCACTCTAGGCAGTTTTTATTCTTGGCATACCATTCGCTACGTATTACCATATGTATGAATTGCTCTATCTTGTCTGAAACGTACGAAACAGATAGATAGAAAGAGAGAGAGAGAGAGAGAGAACACTCGAAAGAGTCTGCAAAAGATAGAAAAAGATAGATACCCCTTATCATAAGTTATAACATATTACTGACATTGCAATTTACCTTTATTTCCCCTACTTTAATCCCCTCGTCCTTCTTCTCACCCCCTCTCAAAGCCATTCTACGAATATTGATCTCATTCTCGAAAGTAAATCGCAATGGCGATTTACGAGGTTTAAATCGTCTTTTGAACGCATTCGAGTCTAAAACGTTCGATCTTCGATTTAACAAGAAATAATGAAGAACGAGAAGAAGGAGGATGAAGAAGAAGAAGGATGAGGATGAGAAAGATGATGAGAAGGTGGTAGATAGATAGGAAACGATTTGGGGTGGGTGAAGGAGTGAAGAGTTAGGAATTGGAGTATAGAGTAGTAGAGTGATTAGCATTGCTGCTACTACTGCTGCTAGATGTTGGTATTGGTATTAGTATTGGTATTGGTATTGGTATTGATATTGGTGTTGGTGTTGGTGTAGGTGATAGTTGCAAATGTAGTACGGAATCTTCTTGCTTATCCCTGCGAAATGTCTCCTCCCTGTTAATTACTATCGTCCGTCCCTCTTCTCTTATCCCTATATCCTTCCACCTCCATCGTTTATTCCGTCTCCACCCTCCACCCTTTACCTCCCACCCTCTATCATCTCTACCGTCTCGGTTTACTACGTCTCTTCTGTACTCTCGACGCCATCGCATTTGTTTCGATGTAAATTCGTCGCCGTCGTCGTCGTCGTCGTCGTCGTCGTCGAATCGATAAACGGAAAATGTGGCAGATAAAGAAGAAAAAAAAGAAAAAAGGGAGAGAGAGAGAGAGAGAGAGAGAGAGAGAGAGAGAGAGAGAGAGAGATAGAGAGAGAAGGGAAGGTCGACGTTAAGCTTCAAAGAGATTGACGTCGTAATAGGAGGAGTAAGAGGGGTTATGGGGAAGAGAGTTGGGGGTAGTAAGGGCGGGGGTTGTTTGGGGTTGGGTCGGAGTCGAGTTCAGTTCACAGAGAAAGGCTTTGGCTCTCCTACGTTAACTATAAATATTGTCTTTTCTAAAATGTACGAGTAAATGAACAGAGTGACAGAGAGAGAGTCAGAGAGAGAGAGGGAGAGGGGGAGAGGGGGAGGGGGAGATGGAGGGAGTACGTATACATTTACGCATAGAGACACGATTATTAGCTTTTCTCTCTCTTCCTCTTTTTTTCTTCTTTTTTTCTTTTTTGTTTTTTAATTCTAATCGTTCGTTCATTAAGATCTCTTAAATAAATAGGTAATTCTTTTTATTTGTTGCTTCATTTATTTCTCTTTTCTCTTCTCAAGCGAAACGTAATTATCCGATCACGTGCAGCACGAAGAAGTCGAAAGAAAAAGAAAATGAGAATAGGAAGAAGGAAACTAGAAAGAAATTAAATGTTAGTTTTATAAATCATTGAGGTACTTGCAACAAGCTCGAACGTTTCTATAAGTTAATAAGTTTAAATAGCCGTATAAAGAACTGATATAATCGATCTCTCTCTCTCTCTCTCTCTCTCTCTCTTTCTCTTTTTTTCTTTCTTAAGCATTCATTTCGATTATCGCAAAAGATAAATTACCGTTGAAAATTATTAAAATACTGGATTGGTGAAAGCGTTAAAATTAATTCGAAATGTAATGATATACTTAGTTAAAGAGATACATCGTTGTTGTTAACTGGTTAGATAGTCAGTTAGTTAGTCGATCAGCTGACTAGTTAACCGGTTAACTTGGCTAGTCAACAGATCGTATCTTATAATATATTTTAAGGAACACGATTCTTAAAGGCTTATACGCTTGTCCCGATATAGTACTATTTTGAGGAACAATGGATCAGAAGTAGTGTACAGTGGCCACTCGTGCACGATTTCATCTTGGTGTCGACTTTAAAGTAGTCGTTCAATGAATACCTACTAACGACTCGTGTTTTTCAAGTGGAAACTTTATAACGAACACTCGGGATGAACGTTGTAGCCTCGACCAACCAACCATCCACCCATCCACCCACCCACCCACCCACTCACCTACTCACTCTTCCTCTTCTTTCGCTTACGTTAGATCGTTGAATCGATAGTATCGTTTTTTTTTCTTTTTTTCTAAAAAAGATACTCGTTATAACTCTTCGAGAAATATTTTTCTTCTTCTTCTTCTTCTTTTTTCTTTTTTTTTCTTGTGCAAATTCAACGATATATATATATGTGTGTGTGTGTGTGCGTATATATGTATATATGTAAATATATATCTAAATCGTTTTCAAAGTGTCGAATCAAAAGTCGTTTCACAAACTTAATTTTTTTAATGTATATGTATGTGTGTACGTAAAAATTTTTAATCTGATTATACGTATTATAAATGAAATTGTATTTAAGTACGTATATACAAATTTGCTGGAATGCAAATTTTTAAACGATTATAAAAAAATGAATTACACTTTACATATATATATACCTATTTATTTATTAATTTATTAATTTATTTACTTTTTTGATTGAATTATAGACGAAAGATAATGGCTAAGTGTTTTTCTTTTTTAAATTAATTTTTAATTCGTTATTATGTAGACATACGAGCATAAATTTTTTCTATTTTACTTTTTCCCGATCTCAAAGATTGTAGGATCAAAGATATTCGTATAAAGCTCGTAGCATTAGAAAGAAAATTAATCTAAGGAAAGAAGAAGGAAACAAGAAAAAAATAATTCCTAAAAAAAAAAAAAAAGATCAATGTCGAGGGATATAATAATCGATTTTTTTCTTTTTTCATCCCCTTCAAGAAACATCCCTTACAAAAACCATCCTTTCATCATGTCTACGTATCTTACACACCCAATACACACAGTGATCCCATAGTTAATTATTATCTATAGATTATTAACGTTCTTTAAGAAATACCCCATATTGGATTTCGTACGATTATCGTGCAAATAATGAAATATCGTCTTCACTGAATTGAAAAAGAGATAAAACGAGAGAAAGAAAAAGAGAGAAAGAGAGAGAGAGAAAGAGAGAAAGAGAGAGAGAGAGAGAGAGAGAGAGAGAGAAAGAATGCAGTTTGAAGAAGTTTTCATCCTCTTCTTAGATACTTCATCCTGACTTTATAATGAAACGATTAATTTCGATCGAGTTCTTGATCATCATCCACCTCTTCTCACCCCCAACCTCATTCTTCTTATTTCTTCAGCTGCATCGTTCGTCTCTCTCTCTCTCTCTCTCTTTCTTCTTCAGTTTTTCTTTGTCCTCCTTCGTCGAATCGCAAAAGGTATTTCTAAGTGAATCGATTAATCAAAACGTGTCACTGACGGCATAATTATTGGGGTGAAAGGGTAAATGAAAACTCAGTGACTATATATATATATATATATATATATATATATATATATATGCATGTATGTAAATGTATGTATAAATATAAATGTGTGTATCGTATCGTATTGTATGTATGTATGTATGTATGTAAAAGTGTGATGTATATAGGATATTAAAATTTAATACTAGGATAATTTTATTATTATATTTTATGTTACAGGCTTAAAGACTATTATTAACGCGCTCTTGCACAGCTTCAAGCAACTAGCCGAGGTAATGACACTAACGATCTTCTGCTTGATGGTTTTTGCCCTATTCGCTCTGCAAGTTTACATGGGTGAACTTAGGAACAAATGCGTGAAGCATCAAGAACCGAACACCACCCAGATCGATTGGATCGAGTAAGTTTTCTTAATTATTATTTTATTATTACAATATTATAATATTATATTATATAAGAAGAAAAGAAAAAGAAAAATATCTTCGACTAAAGTGTTCTAATGTTCTAAAGAGGAATTTGAACATAAAAAAGGGAGGGGGGGAAGAAAAAATAATCGAAAGAAAAATTTGATCAATAATTTCGATTGATTTCAAGTCAAATTATTATTAAATACATATACAATTAAAATTGAATTCGTCCATTCGTTTGTATAACACAAATCATCTTTATTAATCTTATCGTCACTCAATGTAATAATTATTGTACATACGTATACGTATATATTTTTTTTCTTCTTTTTTTTTTTTATATATCTATATCAAAAGGATTGTGGTGAAAATTTTTTTAATTATATATATATATATATTAATAAATAATTTATATATACTTATTATCACATATATATTTTTTTCTTGTATAGCTATATGAAATCATCATAAGATCTATCGTTAACATTAGGAAACAATTCAGTTCTCAAAGTATATTCATTTCTGAATATTGGGTCAACTAGATTCGATCTAACATGTTCTCAACCTGTTTATAGATTATTCCTAACGTAAGGATATTTACCTAGTAAACGTAGTCTTCTAATCTCTGGTACGAAGCTACATCCAGTTACTTTGAACAAAACCGACCCTTAGAAATTCATTAACGATAGCCATTCTCCTTGATCTATATATACACGCATTCACACACATATATTATATATGTGTACATGTGTTTGTATGTACGTACAACCTTTGGTTAAGTGGCCAAGCTGTGAAACTATTAATTTACTCACATGTTACCACAACAACAAGAACAAAGCGATGAAACTTGAACTATTTGTCGAATATACCAACTATGTGTATGTGTGTGTGTGTGTATGTGTTAGGTCAAAAGTTTCTAGGTTTGTAATTTTACAAATTGAAAGAATTACAAAAATATTACAGTCGACAAAGATTTTCGAAAATGGATAAAATTGATTTTTTAAATCATTTAGACACTTTTAATATTATCTACATCTGCATATATATATATATATATATATATATATATATATCAGCAAGATAAATATATAAATACATATGTCATTCTTGATTAATAACATTCTTGTTATCACGAATTAAATAAAAGCCGTGTAACCACAAATTCAATTATCTTTCTGACATCGAGAGAATCACTTTGATGTATTAAATTTTCTTCCACGAGCGTATCGATTAGATAGAACGGTAATATCGAATGTTCGATAACTCGATAATATTACGCATTTTATCTATAAATAGCGTGGCACTAATTACGACTGCTATTTCGTTGGTTCGATATTTGGAGAAAAAATTTCCTAATCGATACTTCGAGTAAATATATTAGGTCAGTATTATATAAATAAAACGTATCAATGGAAAATATATAAAAGCGATCACTATTATACAGATTAAAGAAAAATAAAAAATAAAAAAAAAAAAAAAGAACAACACAAAAAGAAGAAAAAAAAGAAAGAAAGAAATGACACGATCAATCAATTAAATATAATAATTTCCTAATATTTTATACAAATGATCGATCAATATTTATAATAAACAGTAACCCTGTCAACGATCATTTCAATTGACAAATAATATTACGTATATAATACGATCATTAAAAATAATGATCGAAAGTATTCGTATAGATCCTTATTAAACTCTGTTAACTGTAATTATTTATTTTACAAAAAAAAAAAAAAATACTTTAGTATTGTAATAAAAGATATTCGAGTAAGTAGTAAAACAATGAAAATAGAAATTTAATATTCTAGCGATAAATAAAATGAGAAAGAAAAAGAGAGAGAGAGAGAGAGAGAGAGTGAGAGAACGGTATATTTCTAAACGAATATCTTTTCTAAACTATTAAATTATCTTACGAAAATTGTTAGATCGTCAGATGGTCAGATCTCTTAAGTTAAAAATGGTTTGGTAGTTCGGCAAAAGCCCTTAAAAGAATTTTTCGTATCATCCCCAACAGGTGGACTTGGAACTCGTCCAATTGGGCTTTCAACGAGTACGAAGAGCCAATCATCTGCGGCAATGTAACCGGCGCCAGGTTAGTGTATTTCCGTCTTTATCCTATCATAAGAAACCCTTGAGATAAGCCAACAAGATATAAGTTGGATATCGTTGGCTTTCCATCGACTTTTACAAGACGAGCACAGTCATTTTTCGATCTTTTGGATCAAGGACATGATGGGACGTGACGGAGAGAGTGAAGAAGGGGTGGAGGGGTATACGATAATCCTCTGAACGTTGGATTTTTCTCCTCATAAAAAAAGATAGTCCTTCCTTCGTATGCTATTTTTTGTTCGAAAAGGGTTACAGTAAAAAAAGAAAGAAAAAAAAAGAGAGAAGTTTCATACTTTATTTTCAATAGATACGTATCTATGTAATGTATATTAGTATACTATAGTATAATATTAGTTACAGTATTTTTTATTGAAGTATTATTTGTTAGTGGTGATGTAAGTTAACTGTAATTATTTTATTAATAATGTTAATAATAATGTTTTATAGTATATTATAATATTTTATTGTGGTGTTTGATACAGTAGTACATTACTAGTAATTTAGTGTTACGCTAATAATAATGTACTATAGTATACTATTTTTTACTATAGTATTTAGTAATAGAATATTGTTTTATTATTATATGTTACTACTATATTACTATATTAATTTTATATAATATTATCTTCCTTTTTTTTAATAAAATAAAAAATAAAAATAAAAATTACGCATTATATATATTTTTTTTATAATTATATTTTGCAATTATATATATATATATATATTTATTTCTTTCATTTTTTTTTTTTTTTAAAATAAAGTATACGAACCTTCTCTAATATATACATGTATATAAATTTTGTTTTCAATACTCTTTATCTATTTATTTCTTTTCCTGTTTTTTTTTTGTCTACACATTTACGAAATAGTATTATTATAATCATCTCGATCGTACGAGAAAGGTAAAATAAAGTTAATTTGAAATTGAAGGAATAAAATAAAATAAAAACTTAGTGCAAGTTTTTAACTGAATTTGCATAATTTCAACCCCCATTCTAACGTTATCCGTCTATCGTAGTAATATATTTAGTAAACAATTTTCTCGACTAGTCGACTAGTCGAACTATTCGTAGTCCGAGGAACGGACTTAGATCTATAGATCGTCTAATTGCAGACACTGTAACGAGAGCTACACCTGCCTTTGCGTTGGCCCGAATCCAAACCACGGTTACACCAACTTCGATAACTTCTTGTGGTCCATGCTAACCACGTTCCAGCTGATTACGTTGGATTATTGGGAGGACGTCTATAACAAGGTCTTTCTTTGTATTTTTTTTTCCTTTTTTTGTTTGATTATTTTTTTTTCATTTTATTTTATTTCCTTTTCTTTAATTTTTTTTTTCTCATCATAATCATCCTCAATTCTCGGAAAGTGTCGTGGTAAGTTTTTCTTTCAAGTTTGATCCCTCATGATTCATTCGATCAAAAAAGGTGATACTTATTTTTTAAATTTAATACTTTCGCTTATGATTAGTAGCAATTTTTTTTTTCTTATACTTATTGTAAAAAAGAAAGAAAGAAAATAATAATATTGTTAGTATATTTGTATACCATTTGTACTATTTATGTTAGAATTATGTCGCGGTATGTAATATATTAAATATTTTTTATATAACAGTAGTACAAAAATATTGCACCGAGTTATATTGGATTGAAAATTGTTATTTTAATATCTCAAATCTTGTTATATCTCCGTATAACGAGATCTACTTTTTTTTTATTTCTTTATTATTATTGTTGTTAATATTATTATTTTTGTAATTTTTTTTTGTTTCATCCTCAATCTTTGCGGCGTGTCGCAGTAATTTTTTGAATTTGATCCTTCATGATTCTTTTCGCCAAAAAAGATATATTTTCATATTTTATATATATATTATTATTATTATTATTATTATTATTATTACGACGTACTAATAATACTTACCAAATTTATAGCGTAGTACTGCAGTACAGTTATATTATTTATCTTACAAAATATATTAAATATTTTTTTATGACATATTAACTTCATAAATATACTAAGTTACATTGAAAATAAGTTGGACATTTTTAAAAAGTCATCTCTAAATTGAAAAATATAAATTGGATGATACAAAGTTCTCAAAGAGTACAGAAAACCAACATTTTGCAACGAAACAAATAATTCATTAAAAATAAATTCTATTAATTAACAAACAGGTATTGTCGGCGTGCGGACCTATTAGCGTCTCGTTCTTCACGGTGGTCGTGTTTTTTGGTTCATTTTACCTAATCAATTTGATGTTAGCTGTCGTGGCACTGAGCTACGAGGAAGAAGCTGAAATTACGAACGAGGTAAATCATCGAATATTATATTACAATATTTTTTTTCTTTTCTTACAATTTTAATATGATATAAACAACTTTTTAACAAAATCAATTTAATTATATATTATATTTCCATCATCTTTTTCATCATTTATATTTCTTTCCTCCGTTAAAAAATCGAAAGAAGATTTAAGAGAAAATAAAGAGACAAAAAAAAATAAATAAATAAAAGAAGAATACGATATAAATACCTTCCTAACAAAATCAATTTAATTGTGTATTATATTTCCTTCTTCTTTCTCTTTTAATTTCTTTTTCCTCCATTAAAAAATCGAAAGAAGATTTAAGAGAAAAGAAAAAGACAAAAAAAAAAAGAAAGATATAAATATCTTTCTAACAAAATCAATTTTTTAATTATATATTATATTTCCATCTTCTTTTTCCTCTTACTTTTTTTTCTCTCCGTTAAAAAATCGAAAGAAGATTAAAGAGAACATAAAAAGACAAAAAATAAATGAACTAATAAAAAGAATAAAAAAATAAAAAAAAGAAAATAAAACAAACGATTATTTCCAACGATCAACGATTACTACAATTAATAATGATTTGATGCATTAAAATAAAATCAAATGGTGGTTACGTCTGTGGCAAGGAGAATGTTAAAAAAAGAATAGAGAAATAGAAAAACAAATTAAAAAAAAAAATAAAAGAAGAAGAAGAAGAAGAAAAAGAGAAGAAAGAAAGAAACGAAAAGAAAATATTTTTACCCTCTTTGATTTTTTAGGAACGAAGGAAGGATTTAACCGACCATCGTGAGGACTCGACGTTTAGTTTCGACCCGACGAAAATCAACATTAAGACTCTCACTAAGGAGAAGCAAAAAAAGATAGACGCAAGGAAGGGTGTATTATTAAGCAGTTACACGAGAAAGAAGACGAGAAGAAGAAAACGCGGTAGGAGTTCGGCGGGCCAAGAGAAAAATGGTGGCGCACGTAGCAGGTTTTCATCGTTTATGTGTATATATATACATACATACATACATACATACATACATACATAAAAATATACATACATGTACATGTACATACCGATCGAATACCAATCTACTTCTTTCTTTTCTTTTCTTTTTTCTTTTTTCTTTTTTTTTTTACTATTTCAGAACACACAGTTAACACACACACTTTTCAACATTAAACAAGAATAAATAAAAAGGGGAGAAAAAAACGTTCGATTAATTTCACAGAGCCCTTATTTCTTTTTATTCTTTATTTTTCCTTTTCTATCGTTCCTATCAAACGAACCAGAGAGATAGTTTATCTCTTCATCTCTTTTTTATTTACTTTTCTTTGAAACCAAACAATACAAGGAATGTTATAATTGTACTACAGGTCAGTTACACCAAGTCCAAGCCCAAGTCCAAGACACTCGAACGTCAGGCCGTCGCATCTTCCATTACAAAATGTAACACCAAGGCCACCGGAAGCGAGTACAGTTCATAGGTTAGCACCGAATCGTGGTATGTTACATTCGAGACAGGCAAGTAACAACAGTAATCAACAATCATCGTTGGATGATTCCGGTGTTGTTGATGATCACGATGGAGACGACGTTACGTCCGCTGAGGAACACGAGAAACGTGAACATCACCAAAGAGAACATAGGGTAGAACGTCAGGATAAGGATAAGGATAAGAGTCAGGATCAGGATCAAGAAGAGGATCAAGGGGATGAGGAAACTAAAATAGAAGTCACTTCTTGTACCGATTGTCAACCAGCACCTGTTACCGTTTCCGTTAAAACGAGTAGTCGAGAAATCAGAGTTCTCAAGTGCAATGGCGTCAAAACGAAGAAACATATGTACGCGCTGCCTCCAGAGTACCTGTCGCATATTGTAGTTTTAGGTAAGATTTATTTATGCATTTTATATATATATATATATATAAAATTATGTAATTATTATTTATTATCGTTATATAATATATAATTAATAATTACAAAGATAAACATTAAATTACAATATATAATTATTAATTTTATGTATGTATATAATATTTTAAGTAAGATTTATTTATCTATTGTATATATATATATATATATATATATATATATATATATATATATTATTTTCTATGCTCCAAGCACTATACTCTATTTATCATTTTTTTCGTTTGTAGATATAATTATTTTTCTACATTATATTATAATATATGCATATAAAAAAGAGACTGATGGATTTAAAACTGGAATATATGCAGTTTTTTGTAGGATTTTACTCAAGGTTACGTTCATTTTTCTATTTCTTTTTTTTTTCTTTCTTTTTACGTGGACATGTCTGATATTTTGGAAAAATAAATTTCAAATCTATTTTTAATCCTTTGCACTATAATTAAATTTATACATATATATATGTATATATATATATATATATATATATATATATATATATATACACGCACACACACAGAAAGAATATGTGAATTAAAAATATGATATATTTATGTAATTTTAAGATAGAATCTTATTCAAAGTCCCAACAATTATTTATCTTGTTAGGTGGAGTTATTTGGTATTATTTTTTTGTTTTCTTTTTATATATTTTTTTTTGTACTTTTTTTGAAATAAGTTTTGACGACGATCACGAGAAAAAAATATTGTAGAAACAAATTAGACAAACGTATGGTCATTTCTTTTTTAATCCGTTCTATTATAATTTATTTTTTTATATACCTGCATTATTTTTCTACACAAAAAAGGGACAAAGATTAAGCATATGATATATATGAGTTTACCTACAGAGAGAGAGAGAGAGAGAGAGAGAGAGAGAGAGAGAGAGAGAGAGAGAGAGAGAGAGAGAGAAAGGAAGGATTTTATTCAAAAGCCAAATTTATTTTATCTTTTTAAATAGGATGTCCTGAATTCTTTTGAAATACTCGTGTTTTTTTCACTCACGTGTATATACATAGGTTCATATACAAATATGTTGAAAATAATTTTTTAAATAAAAATAATTTCGTATTGATCTATTTTATGAACCGAACGAAATTTTTAACCGACTTTTATTTTTACACGCAAAGTGTTTTATCGAATATTTTCTATACATATATACATTTCTGTACATACAGACACACACACATACTTGGAAAATAATTTTTTAATAAAATAATCTTTGCACTAATTTGTTATATTAGTTAAATATAATTTCACAGAGATTTCGTAGTACGAATGCTTAAAATAGAATATTTCATCATTTAAATTATATATCGAGTTGTATAACGTCGACATTTTTAATACAGAATTTTTTTCAAAGTTCCTAGATTGGGTCAAAAGTCACTAAATGGCTTTAAAAATCAATTACTCTTTTACGAGACTTTTTACTCTAAATTTCTTTTCCTTCTTCTCTCTTTTTTCTTTCGCTTTGTTTTTTGTTTTCAGAGCTTGAAATCTTAAGTCTAGGAACTTTTTTATGATCTGAAAAAAAAAAGAGAATAAATATAACAAACTAATTTAAGCTTCTACGTATATAGGAAGTTCATATATACGTAGGAAAAATTCTCAGAAAAGCGTAATTGATTTTCCCCCCTTTTTTTTTTGCTTTTTTAAATATCACTTAGGGAGTTTTGATTCAACCATCTGTATTAAAAATTCCGATATTACTTATTGATCGATCCCCATATACACACACAAACACACACATTTATATATATACTGTTACTTTTTACAGACGATCTTCCAGATAGAAACTGCGAGAGGTGTATTCAATGTTGCGTAGACTACGAGGGATGGTTACGTTTTCAAAATTGTCTTTATAAGGTAAAAATAAAAAAAAAGCCACGCACACGTACACACACGTACACACACGTACACACACGTACACACACACACGCTACGTATTTAAAGAACGAAAAAAATATTGTAGGGAAACGTTTTATCGATGGGTCGTCGAATACAAAAAAAAAAAGATCAACAACGACCACGATAACAATAATAAAAACAAATAAATAAAAGAAAAAAACAAATCGCCATATTTTTTTTTATTTCTTGTTATAGGTCGTAAGAGATCCGTTGTTCGAGTTGATGATTACCCTGTGTATCGTATTGAACACTGGTTTTCTTGCGATGGAACATCACGGAATGAGCGAGTCAATACGACAGGCATTGAACATTGGGAACAAAGTGTTCACGAGTATCTTCACGTTCGAATGCTTTTTAAAATTATTAGCACTTAGCAAAGATTTCTTCAACAACGGTTGGAACAATTTCGATTTGATCATAGTATCAGCCTCGTTGATCGACTTGACCTTTGAATTGGTCGATGGTTTATCAGTGATAAGAGGTTTAAGATTGTTGAGGGTATTGAAATTGGCACAGTCATGGACAACGATGAAGGTCCTATTAAGTATAATAATTTCAACGATCGGAGCTTTGGGTAATCTAACGTTTGTCCTTGTTATCGTGATATATATATTCGCGGTGATAGGGATGCAATTGTTCAGCAAGGATTATACCTTGGACAAGTTTTATCCGGATCCTGTGCCACGTTGGAACTTCAACGATTTCTTTCATTCGTTCATGATGATATTTCGTATATTATGCGGCGAATGGATCGAGCCATTGTGGGATTGTATGCGTGCGGAAAAGGAGGACGGTCCTGGTACCTGTTTCGCCATATTTTTACCAGCGTTGGTTATGGGCAATTTCATGGTACTCAATTTGTTCTTGGCCTTGTTACTCAACAGCTTCAATTCGGAGGAATTGAAGCAAAAGAAGGAAGAAGTTGGGGAGGATTCAAAGTTGGCGAGATCGTTCGATCGGATACGTTCGATCGTTAAAAAGAAAAAATATCGTAAGGAAAATTCGGAGAACGAGAAGAACATGAGATTGGAGCAGATAGTTCGCGAAGTTATGGACAAGTCCGATAAAGAGAAATATGCTATACAGGAGACGGTGTTGAGCCTACCAAAAGACAATATTTACAACAGATCCTATCAGGAGAGTTTGAATCAACCTGTATTCACTTACGAACCGATATATCGTCAAGCTACTTTGACCACTTACAGTCAGAGCAGTCAAGAGACTGTTAAAGAAAATAAAAGGATAATCGAGAAGGACGAGACCAATGAAACAAACGTTGAGGAAAGTATAGAAATGGAAGTATTGAAGGATCCTGGTAAAACGGACGAGGAAGTTGCTATGTTACCGGAAGAAAAATCATCCTCTCAACCGGTACGTAGAGAAGAAAGAATAGAGAAACGACCTTGGCACGCATTGGTCAGTTACGTCGACGAATTGACCGTTGGTGGTAGAAGAGATAGCAAGGGTAGATACATTGACGGAATGGGCTCTTTTCCTATGTTTGGACGTAATAAAGAGCCGAAGGAACCTCAGGATTGTTTTCCCCAACATTGTTATCAAAAGTAAGTATTATTAAGGGACTTTTATTAACTCATAATTGATTATTACGTACATACATATATATCTGTCTCTCTGTTTCGTTGTACAATTCATTTTTTTCGGCTAATTTCTTATCCTTCCATTTAACGTCAACGCATTTGCTGCGGATGATCATTGATCGGTCAATTGGTCCAATTACTCACTAATTGCTATTTGTGTGTGTCGTCAATTATATCGGATGAATCAAAAACAGAATACACACACACATATATATATATATATATATATATATATGTATACGCGCAAACACACACGCATATACAAAACCGCGATACCACTAGAGATGGTATTTGATTTTTCGTTTCTTTTGAAAAATGCAACGAATATGTTACAAAGTAGGGTTGGCCGCGGAGTATATAAAAAAATATCGCTGACTCACCCGCGACCTTTTATTGTCTCTTACTCGCTTGTTCGATTAAATGTCGGATGAAAATCTGGTTCTATCTATTCTCCTTCTCAAAAAAAAAAAAAAAAGAAAAAAAATCATCCAAGCAAGTAGTTGTTAATCGACGAAGATCGTATGGTTCCCGGATGGATAATAAATTGCTCACCCTGTATTTTTGTTAAGAATCAAAGAACATGCGGGTTCGTTACGTATATGTATACGTGCAGCAAGTACGATAATAATTTTTTTTCTTTTCTTTTCTTTTTTTTTTTTTATTTTTTTTCTTGCAGATGTAGCTGTATCAATCGTTGCTTAGTAACCGACATAGGAAGAAAGTGGATAAGAATACGTACGGTTGTACTTTCTGTGGTCGACACACCTGCCTTCGAATGGATGATCCTAGTATTGATATTTGCATCCTCGATTACACTTTGCTTCGAAGATATATATTTGGATGACAATCCATTCCTGAAGAAAATCCTTTATTGGACCAATCTAGCTTTCTGCGCTTTATTCAGCATCGAGATGCTTTTAAAGTGGTTGGCATTAGGATTTTGTAAATACTTCACCAGTTTCTGGACGATCCTGGATTTTATAATAGTTTTCGTAAGTAAACGATAGAAATACGATAGAAATACGATATAGATATTTTGGGGAGACTTTCTTTCTTCTTTTTTTCTCTCTCCCTCTTTCTCTATCTATCTTTGGTAATTGTCTTTTTTTTTGCATTTATTTTTTTATTTTTTAAAGCTTACGCCAAAGAAACTTTTTATACATACATATCTATATATATATGTGTGTGTATATTTTTATATTGTTTGTACACGCACGCCTGCGCGCTTAGGCGCACACGTATTTATGTATGTATACTATATATACATATATATATATATATATATATATATATATATATATATATATGTATATGTGCGTGCGTAAAAAAAAAAAAAAGAAAAAGAAAAGAAATATGGAAAGAAAGAAAACAAGAAAAAATAGCTGGAACGCGCATAAATGAGCTTGTGTCGCTGTGGCATGACTCATTTCTTTTTCATGGTTAGAGCGATCGATGTTTTTTATTCTTCGATTAATTGTTTGCTTATTTAATTCATATATTTTATCCTATTTGTCTCTGTAATACCCTATAATAGGTATATATAATATGTATATATACGTATACACACACACACACACATATATGTGGATGTGTGTGTATGTGTATATATGCATTGATCGACGAAAGAATGATAGTAATAATAATTAATTAAAAAAAAAAAAAATTAAAAAAAAAATAAAAAAAAGGACAAAAGAGATTCTAAACAGGCTAACCTATTTGAAACGTTGTTTCGGTGTTCTCTTTTCTGTGTGTTTTATGTGTCGCCTCGTGGATACAGGTACGTTAAACTATTACGTTTTTTTTTTCTCGTACACATTATCAAAAACTAATTAATTTTTTTTTCCATTTCAATTTTTTTTTTTATAATTCTTTCTTTGTTATTACTCCCTCTCTTTCTCTCCCTTTCTCATTTCAATTTTGATAGATCAACAAAGTGCATGTTACATATGCATGGCAATGTTCCTCTTTCTGTTTCTCTTATATATATATATATATATATATATATATATATATATATATATATATTCGTCGTTATTGATTTAAACGTTATTCGTATATACAAGTGTTCGCTTCACATGGATACAAATACTCCATGGCTTTTTACATTATTTACATTCATTCGAACATCTCTGGTAATGTATGCAATGATATGTGCAATTGCCTTTCGTGTTTTAAAGATTGCTTTCCTTGAGGGCTGAGTAGGTGGATGTGGGATAGAAATAAAAGAAAAAGGAAAATAACACGTTTTTCATGGGCTTTGCAAATTTGAGCTCTTTCAACATTTGCTAAAAATTTTAATTATAAGCTAAATGTTTGCTTTTTTCTTCTTATGAGATATACATTTAATAATAGTAATAATAATAGTAATAATGATTGTGATAATGATGATGATGATGATGATGGTAAAAATAGTATTAATATTAAGATCGATTTATTAAAAAAGAAATAAATAAATAAATAAAAAAAAAAACAAAATATATCACTGCGTTAATTCAACTATTGCACTCGTAGAAAACGATTATATACGGTGGGTCAAAAGTTCTTAAGCGGGTCGAAAATTTTCTAAGAGATTTATGGAAATCGATCGATCATGTTTTTTTTTATAACCAATCTTTTTTCAATAGTTAATTTTTACCATAATATTTTCTTTTTTTTTCATGAGTTTTTATAAAACTGCTCAAGTCTGACCGCTACGAACTCGAAAAGGTTTTCTTTTTTAAGGACGGTAATTGATTGATTTATTTATTTATTTTTTTAATTAAGAAAACACTCTTAAGGATACCATTTAAGGACTTACTTTTGGCTCATCTTCCGTGTAAATATGATTATAAGATATATTTTTAAATTTTTTTTCATTTATTTCTTTTTCTCTTCATTTTCTTCTTCGATTCGTTTGTAAATAATAAATTTCACGTATTCATTCGTTGATTAACTCTTTCGCTTTTTGTTTTCCAATTTTTTTTTTTCCCTGTAATATTTCTCGTCGCGTTATTTCGCGAGGGATGAAAAAAGAAATTGCGTTGAAAATATTCGATTTGCGTGTTAGCGTGACATAAATATTATTTTTGAGAGGAGTCGAAGAATGAATTTAAAAAAGAAATAAATAAATAAAAAGAATCAAAGGATAAGAGGAAAAATCATAAAAGAAAAACATGGAGAAAAATTTTCTTTTTCCTTTTGGTAACGATTTACCGCAGGAGGTTTCTTCTTTCAACAGGTATCCATGTTTAGTCTTTTGATAGAAGAAAATGAAAATCTAAAGGTACTACGCTCGTTGAGAACGCTAAGAGCACTGAGGCCTTTAAGAGCGATATCAAGATGGCAAGGCATGAGGGTACGTGTTGCTTATCTATTCGAGAGTGATGTTTAACTTGTTTAAATTTAAATATATTTGAACGATCGATTAATTGAATAACTATACGTATTGGGTTGATCAATTATACAATATAATATGTATTTATTATATATATGTATATATATATATTATATCATATATATATATTTATTTATTTATTTACGTATGCATGTATGCAATATTAATTACATTGGTACATTTAAATTGAAATTTTTTTTTTGTTTAATCACACATTGATTTTAACCCAACAGTACATTTAATTACGATATTATAAATATTTATCGGATTTTATAATATATATATATTTTTTTTGAAGGATATTATATCTTATAAGGATATCGAAATATTTCAAAATTTATCATATTAAAATTTAGTATATAAAAGAGTCACTATACATATTATATAAGATATAATGTAATACAAAAAATAATTACACGATATTGTTTACTAACATATAAAATATTTCCAAAATTTACATAAGTAGGTATAACAAATCTTCAATTCTAATAAAAAAAAAAAAAACTTACTACATACATATATATGTATCACATAATATTTTCTTTTTTTCTTTTCTTTAAATTGAATATCTTAACAAAATATAATACAGTCACTTTTATCGATTCTATTATAACAAAATAATCCTATCTTAATTCATTCAATTAAATACAATAGATTAAACATATTTATTATATATTACTTATATCAGTCATACAATTTAAGTTTATATAATACAATATTATAGATAAAAATTACGATCGCATTCATTCTATTCTAATTTTTGTGTTAATCATAACGAATTAAAAAAAAAAAAAAAGAAAAAAAAAGAAGATAAATGGAAAAACACACACACCTACACACAAAATAAAAAAATAAAAAAAAGAATTAATCGTTATATTTTTCAACATTATATATAGATCGTAGTGAACGCGTTGATGTATGCGATACCTAGTATATTCAACGTGCTCCTCGTCTGTCTCGTGTTCTGGCTTATATTTTCGATAATGGGCGTCCAATTTTTTGGCGGTAAATTCTTCAAATGCGTCGACGAGTATGGAGAATTATTGGACATATCGGTAAGTATAACGACGAACCTTTTCTCATTCTTTTACATCTCCTTTTTTGATAAACGAATTCAACGAAATTCCGATATACATTCGATGTAATATTCGAGAAACGCATTTATTATTATTATTTATTATTTATATTTGTTATATATATATATTTTGGTTTGTTTATTTTTATTTTTAGATAGTAAATACAAAGGACGACTGTCTGAATAAAAATTATTCATGGGAGAATAGTAAGATTACATTCGACCACGTTGGTATAGCTTACTTGGCACTGTTTCAAGTGGCAACGTTCGAAGGTTGGATGGAAGTAATGGAGGATGCCGTTGATGCAAGGGGTGTCGACCTTCAACCCCAAAGGGAAGCTAATCTTTACGCTTACCTTTATTTCGTAATATTCATCGTTTGCGGCTCCTTCTTCACATTGAATCTATTCATAGGAGTTATTATAGATAATTTCAACATGTTAAAAAAGAAGGTAAGATTGTGTTATTGTTTTTATATATTTTTTTCTATCTCTTTCTCTCTCTCTCTCTCTCTCTCTCTCTCTCTCTTTTTATCTCTTTCTTTTCAATATACATACAATTTCTATAGACTCGCAAGGTCTCTAATTAATTTTTCAAAAGTGCTAAATGGTTATTCATTTCTTTTATATTTTATATACATATATACATATATACATGTTTAATGAATTATATACAAATATATATATTGTATATATATATATATATATATATGTATAAATAGATGCATAGATAGTTCTTTTTAATGGTATAAGATGAATGTTCAAGATGGTTTTAATTTAATCAAGTACACGTATCTTTTTCTTCATTTCAGTACGAAGGTGGCGTGCTAGAAATGTTTTTGACCGAGAGTCAAAAACACTACTACACTGCCATGAAAAAGCTCGGCCGTAAAAAGCCGCAAAAAGTAATAAAACGTCCGATCAACCAATTCCTCGCAATGTTCTACGACCTGTCCAATTCCCGAAGGTAAAATAACACATGTACTCGTTTTGTGTTTTCTGTTATATATGTAATATATATATATATATAGATATATATACATACACGTTTATTATATATTTATTTATTTATTTTTAATCTCTTCTTTTTAATTTCGTCTCTTTTTAAAACTATTTTTTGCCAATTGTCGTCTATTCGATCGCTTCATTCACTTTAATAACAAACTATATATTGTTTAATTCTAAATATACTAACAAATATATATATATGTAAATAATAAAAAAAAAAAAAAGAAATTCTGTGATCGAGTCGACAGATTTTTAATAATCTGCTATTTATTTATTCGTTCAGTATTTTTTAATATTTTCATAGATTGGACATATTATTACATCGATTTATTATATATTATATATATATATAATAAAGGATAAAAAAAATTGTCAAAATTCATAAAAAAAAAATATTCGAATATAAATATAATAATATGTCAGTACTTCGTATAAACGATCAGTATTTATAATAAACCTTTTTCGATGCAACCAACGACACATAATCATTTCTACTGACATTTTATTGTAAACAACTAATCTTGAAAGAAATATTCTTACGATATATATATATATATATATATATATATATCGACAAAATATTTTATCATTAATTAATAAAAATACTGATCAAATAAATATTAATGATTTTGTTTTTATAAACAATGTGTACATTGCTTTCGTTGTTTGTTGTATACACACACGCACACGCACACGTACAAGCACACGCATACGCACATATATTTTTGGAACTCGTTTAGCGGAACATACGAAGGACGTTATGCGAGCCGAAGATTATCGTCGTTCGTCAGACGAATGATCAAAGTTCTTCGGCCAACCTCTTCAATATTTTCGACTCGCAACTTCGCCACTTCTATATTTCGCTTGACAAGATTCCAAAAAAAAAAAGAGAAAAAAAAATAAATAAATGAAGACATAAGAAAAACATAGAAAAGGACGAACAACTGCAACGCGCTTTTCTGCTGATAACGAAGATTGGATTACAAGGACGAAGGAGCGCTTAGCTGCTTTTATTTTTCCATGTTTGTATTTTGTTTACCTTTTTCTTCTTCTTCTTCTTCTTCTTCCTGTTGTTTTCCTTTCTCTTTTTCTTTTTTACTTTTCAAGATGTCACACTCACTCACTTTGAGAGAAAATGAGCGACGGCAATTTCAAGTGATTACGTTGAAAAGAAGATAAAATAAAATAAAATAAAATAAAATAAAAGAAAAGAAAAGAAAAGAAAAGAAAAGAAAAGAAAACAGAATGAAGCTATTATAAATGTTGGCTGGCTTTGGCTTAAAACACTGGCTTAAAACGCACAGTGTAGGAAATAAAAAAGGAAGAGGACGAAATAGAAGGAAGAAGGAACGATAATTAGATCTGAAACTTGCTTATTATTATTATTATTATTATTATTATTTTCTCTCTTTCTTTCTTTTTATTTTTTTTATTTCTCCCTTATCCTGCCGTCGTTCCTTACGTTGAATAAACTTCTCTCATATTTACAGATTCGAAATAGCAATCTTCGTTTTGATATTTCTCAACATGCTGACGATGGGAATCGAACATTACAATCAACCGCATCCAATATTTTTCGTCTTAGAGGTGTCTAATGCGTTCTTTACTACGGTGTTCGGTTTGGAAGCAATTGTCAAGATTATTGGATTACGTTATCACTATTTCACCGTACCGTGGAATCTATTCGATTTCTTGCTCGTCTTAGCGTCTATATTGGGAATACTTATGGAAGATATCATGATGGACTTTCCCGTGTCCCCGACGCTCTTGCGGGTGGTGAGGGTGTTCAGAATCGGTAGGATCTTAAGGCTCATTAAAGCCGCTAAGGGTATTCGTAAACTTTTGTTTGCGTTGGTGGTCAGTCTTCCGGCATTATTCAACATTGGAGCTTTACTTGCCTTGATTACGTTCATCTACGCCATCATTGGTATGTCCGTATTTGGACACGTCAGGAAACAAGGAGCTTTGGACGATATGGTGAGATATTTTTTATTTTTATTTTGTTCTTTCTCTCTCTCTCTCTTTCTCTTTTTTATTTTTTTTGTTTATTAATTTTTTTTTATTTTATTTTATTTTTTTTTGGAATCGTCTTAGAAAGATAGAGGACTAAGGATGATTCGAAAGCGTATTTGATATTTATAAGAAGAAAAAAAAATTTTTTAGGTTATAAAATTATGTTTTTTTATTCTGTTTTCTGTTTTGTAAAAGAAGCCTTAATTTTTATCGATCGATCCAATGCACGAACAACTCTTTTTATTAATTAATTATGTAACATCGAGGGTGGAAGTGAAATTAACAAAATGGCGGTAAAGTAAAGAACGATAATTTTGAAGAGATTCGATTTATTTGTTGTTATGCAAGGAAAGCAATTTCTTTCTTCCTTTTTCTTTTTCAATCTAATTTTATAAACAACTCGATCAACAGCGTTTTGAAATTATCGTAGAAATTTGTTCGAGTTGACGTTCTCATTTCGCCGTATCCCGATCGTAAAGTTTTTTTCCGAATTTATGAAAAAATCGAAAAACAGAGAAAAAGAAAAGAAAAAAAAACCAGATGAATCGACTATTTTTTTCGAAAATTCAAACCAACCCAATCCCCCTTAAATTACTCCGCGATTGATGAATTTCACGCCTACATAGATCTTCACTACAAAAGCGTCAATGTATAATCTTCAAACGAAGAAAAAAAGAAAAAAGAAAAAAAATAAGAAAACAAAACGAGGAAGTAAAAAGGGGAAAAGAAAAAAAAAGAAACAGAAAAGAAACCAAAAAAGATTCTACTGCTACTTGAACGAACAAAAAAGTGAAACTTTTTTTGAGATAATAAACCTAGAATGAATTTTGTGGTTTCTCAATTAAAGTTCAGTGATATCGACGAACGAAGTTGTTATATTGATTGCATTGAAGGTGAACGAAAATGAAAATGAAAAGAAAAACAAAATAAAAGAAAAAAAAAGATAAAGAAAGAAAAAAAAACGAAGAAGAAAGAGAAAAAAAAACATAAAAAAGAAAAAAAAAAATCGTTTCGATTTTAGGTAAACTTCGAAACGTTCGGCCGTAGCATGCAATTATTATTTCGTTTGATGACATCGGCCGGCTGGAACGACGTATTGGAATCATTGATGGTACAACCACCTGATTGCGACCCAACCCCAACCAGTAGGAAAATGAATGGCGATTGTGGTTATCCGTTGTTGGCGATAACGTACTTCACTTCTTTCATCATCATCAGTTATATGATCGTTATCAATATGTACATCGCTATCATTTTGGAAAACTTTAATCAGGCTCATCAGGAAGAAGAAATTGGCATCGTCGAGGATGATTTAGAAATGTTTTACATACGGTGGTCCAAGTACGTACGCATTTTTCTTTTTTCTTATTAATTTCTATTTTCTTATTTTTTTTTTTTTAAATTCAATTAATTGAAATCTCTCTCTCTTTCTATGTATATAGATACTTATATCATTTTCAAAATAATCGATTCGCATATATATTTCATTAAAAAAAAAAAAAAAATAATAATAAATGGATATATATATCCATTTATTTTTTAAAAAAATGAAGTATCATATAATTTGTGATTAATTTAGTATGTGATTAAAACTTTATATATATACAACTAGTTAATATTTAATATCTTAATATCTTAGCTTTGTTTAATTTAAAATTGGCCAATAAAAAAAAATCACGAAATATAGCGACTGATTATGAAAGTCAATTTTTCTTAAAACAACAAAAAATGAACTTGCCAATGGATCATTTTCGAAATAAATCGTCTATATATTTTTATTTTTTTACTATGAGAAAATTATATACGCTATTTAATTTTTTTGTGTGTTCTTTTTTTTTTCTTTCTTCTTTGATTCACAGATACGATCCACATGCAACCCAATTCATCAGTTTCTCACAATTAAGCGACTTCATAGCGAGCCTAGACCCACCTCTGGGAATATCAAAGCCCAATGTCGTTGCGTTGGTAAGCTTTAATCTTCCCATCGCGAAGGGTAACAAGATCCATTGTCTGGACATCCTGCACGCACTTGTCAAGCACGTTCTTGGACACGTTGAAGAATCCGACGATTTTCGTAAGCTTCAAGAACAAATGGACGTTAAGTTCAAGAAGCAATTCCCAACTAGAAAGGAATTGGAAATAGTGTCTTCCACGAGAATTTGGAAACGACAGGATAAGGCTGCTAGGCTTATTCAACGTACCATTAGAGAATATATCGCGTAAGTTTTTCAATCCTTACGATTATTATCAATATTTTTGTTTGGTCTTGATTAAATAAGAAAAAGAAAAAATGAATTCGTTTTGAAGAAGAATATTATTGATAAAGTTACTTCGTTCGTTTTCTAATCTTTGATATTCATATAGTTGTATTCACTTGTATTTGAATTTATCGATATTAGAAAAGAATCAATCAGGAATTGAATCAAAAACGATCTACAAAAATTAATATTTATTGTATGTACGTACACACACATATATATATATATAAAAAAACATTTAATTAACGATACAAGTTTCTAAAAAACATTTATTATATTATGTTAAAAATTATTTAAAAATTAAAAAAGAAAGGAAGACAAGAAAACCGACTGAAAATTTTCCAAAAGAAAAAAAAAAAAAAAAAAAAGAACTAATTAATTACTAGTAATTACTAGCTGATAGAACGAACCAAAACGAAAAATAAATCCACTTCAGAATTACTTTCGAAAGCATCAGCTACGTACATACGTACATAAATACCAATCAAGCAAAATTACCAATACGAACAGATAATTATGATCAAACTCTCACAACTGAAATAGATAACCAATAATCGAAATGATTTAAACAATTGTAATTTCAAATATAAATTTATAATATATATCGATCGAAAAAAATCAATTAAGTTAATCAGTAACACAATATATTAAACCGATAATATATTTCGATCGAATAAAAATTAGAATGAAGAAGGAACGAGAAAGGATTGCTCAAGAAGTGGATTCGCAAACGCAAACATCGAGTCCTGGTGGTGTTGGGAGCGATGGTAGGGGCGGGGGTGGGTGGGGTGGAAAGCTGTCGGCCCTGCTGCACGTACACAGAGGTAGCCGGGCCAGTAGCCGCAAGTCCTCCAGGGCCAGCGACGCCAGCGATCTCAGTGAGCTCGGGACAGCATCAGCTTGGCTATTTCCAAATCTACCTTTGCTGTTGCTCTCCGGCGCCACGGGAACCCACGAGGACCTGCAACCCCCCGCCCTCACCGTGTCCCGTCCCTCACCGACCACGGAACAACCATCGGCTGCATCGAGTTCTGGATCTGATTCGCATGTTACCGTTAGGTCAGTATTTATTCTTCTCTGTCTCTTTTTTTCTCCTTTTTTTTTCTCGTTCTTTTTGTTTTTTTATTTTTTGTTCGTCGTCTCAATTTTTGTAGACGCTGATCATTTTTTAATATTCTTGATTTAATATATATATATATATATATATATATAAATATTATTAATTCGTTAATAATAATATGGATTAATAGCAAGTAGTAAAGTAATGTCGATTATTTTTATAATATCATTTAAAATAATTTTATTTATAAAATCGTTTAAAATAATATCATGGATTAATAGTAAGTAATAAAGTAATGTCGATTATTTTTATTTGAATATATATATGTTTTAATATCGTTTATTATTAATTCGTTAATAATATTTTTTATTTTAATATATATATATATATTTTTTAATATCGTTTGTTATGAATTCGTTAATAACAATATCGATTAATAGTAAGTAGTAAAGTGATATTGATTATTTTAATTATCGTTAATATCGAGATCTCTTCGTTTCGGGGAGAATTTCGAGAGTAATCGGAGGGTAATTGATGAAAAGTAAAAAAAAAAAAAAAGTGAAACGAAACGCATATTGGAAAAAATAATATTGGAATTTATTTTATCAAGTTTTATAGACCTTAACCAATGTGTGTATGTGTGTGTTTGCGTGTACGTGCGTATATATGTGTGTGTGTGTTTCTAGTATCGTTTATAGATTCATATGTAAGTATTGAGTCCAAGATGGAAACTTTTGGAGATTTAATTCGACAACGATCTCTCGCGCAACGTTAAAATGGCGTCCTTAATTTCACTTAAATTGTTTACTTAATTTTTTTATCTATTTTTTTTTCTTTTTATTATTTTTGTTGTTTCCTCTCGAAACGACAGTTTAATATCGGCCTGAGGAGTTCGATAATGTAATTTCATTTCATCTCTCTCTCTTTTTTTTTTTTTCGATTATCGTCATAGTCGTTGTAGTTGTTATCGTTGTTTTCATTGATGATCGTAGGCGAAGCGAATAGAAAAATTTTTGTCCACATAAGAAAAAAAAAAAAAAAAAAAGAAAGAAAGAAAGGAAATATACGAATTAACCTAATCTTTTTTATTTCAAAACTCCTCAGGCAAAGAAACGAGCAAAGAAACGAGGTAAACCTGTTGAAAATTTTCGTAGCTATTTGGTTTCAATTCGAAATTATTTTTTATCTTCGATAGATGATATATATATATATATTATGTATAGTCAATACTATTTGTTATAGACATAAAGAGTTGATTTTTTAATAAAGTTTTCTTGTTGTCCCCCCTTTTTTTTTATTTTTTTTAGACATTCTCAGCTCTGTAAAAATACGCTTGGCAAATTTAACAGGAAGTTGGCGTTACGAAATCATTTATTTTTTTTCTTTATTTTCCTTTCTCTTTTCTTTTTATATTCTTAGCAATTGTTAGATTATGCATTAGATTCACTCTTGTCGAACAATTACGATTTTTCTCCTTTTTCTATTTATTTTTTTTCTATTTTGAACCAAACCACGTTATTATTATTATTATTATTATTATTATTATTATTATTATATTATTATGATTTGCTCGGACGATGACGTCGAATTTAGATGCACGATGTTACTATTGCACGTTCGGCCATCGTTTCATCATTCATTACGTTGTAAAAATTTTTTCAAAACTACAGAGTTAATCAAAAGTCCTCGGATGATTTAAAGAAAAAAGTAAAAAAAAAAAAAATTGTAAATTAATTGCTCCACTTTTCGAGACTCTCTCAGAATTAATTTTTATCTCGTTTTTCTTTTTCTTTTTTTGTCAGAGATTATAAAATAGCACGAAGATTAGCATAAAGTTGCAAGCTTAAAACTAAATAAAAAGTTTAAAAAGTTTCGAAAAATTGCAATTGATTTTTAAAATTGTCTAATAACTTTTGGCCCGCCCTGTATAATATATGTACAATATATCACGTGCGTTACATAATCGACACATCATCGATAACATTTTTCGATTTTTATTAGTTTTTTTTCTTTTTTTTTCCTTGTAAACATTTCTTCTCTCATTTATATATATATATATATTGTAAAAAGGTATTTATGATTTGCAGTATAGCATATATTACATATACATATACATAGCAAGATATTAGAAATATCATGATTTTCCCCTTGGCTGCATATTATAACTTTTTGCCTTTTTTGAAGCAGGTCTCCTTTCTTGAAACGCTTTTCAAAATGTCATATCATTTTCATCGTTATCTTTAAATAGAACGTACTCATAGTATATATAAATTATTTTTCAAGAGAGTATGCAACTTACGTAATCGTCGATTCGATTTTATCAGTTATCCGATTTAATAACAATTCGATATTTTAATATCGAATATTTAATATCTTCTATCAGTATTAATTATATTTTATAAAATTATATCGAAAAGAAAAGAGAGAGAGAGAGAGAGAGAGAGAGAAAGAAAGAAATAGAAGGAAAGATAACATAAATGTATACAAGAAAAGAAATATAAATATATAAAGAAAAAAAAAAAAAAAAAAGAAACATTACAAAAATTTCGACTCGACGAATTACAAAATGTTGCTTTCGTTCGACGAAACGATCGATTATCTAGCTGCTAGTAAGTACAAATGTTGAAAGAGTAGATTTTTTACATATCTCACATAGTCACCGTGTATCCTGTCGAGAAAAAAAATCCATGTGCACGTTTGACGAAGATTAACGATAATCACCAAAAAAAAAAAGATATAAATAAAAAATAAAGAGACAAAAAAAAAAGAAAAGAAAAAAACAAAATAGATAGATAAGACGACAAAAAATAAGCTAAAAGATAAAAAACAAAAAAGATGTGAAATAAAAAGCGTATACGTACCTACATACGTACACACACACACACACATATACAAACATACATATATATATATATATATATACATATATACACACACACACATATATATATATAAAAAAAATAAAAAATTGCGCAGATCGGTCGGTGCGACGTTGGGCCGTCAGGACGCCGTGGAAACATATCCAGACGAAGACGTCCTGAGTCCGCCGAGTTCGAAACGAAGTTCACTACGTACCAGCGGTACGACATTGTCCCTGAACACTCTCCAACGGGACATTAAGGAGGCCTTCAATCGTCGTTGCAGTAGTCTTCGACGACGTCCACTAGCAGTACCATTGACAACAACAACAACAATCACAACAACCACAGCAACAGCAACGGCAACCGGAACAACAACAACAACAACAACAACAATATTACCAGAACCCGTATCACTTCCTATAGCTGACGGAAGTGACGTCAGTATACTGGTGACCGAGCCTAGCCCAGAAAATTCAGCGCCGCCATTGTCCAGGCCACCGTTGATAAGACAACAATCGGAGGCAACGGTTGTTCACGTACTTGTACACAGAGAAAGCGAGGAGTATAAAGATCAGCAAGACGACAGCTGATGATCCTAAATAATCGATTGAGAACTTGGGCCTGAGTCCCTCTTTGGTTTTTATCAGGGGAGGGGGAAAGAAGGATAAGGATGAACTTTCAATTAGAAGGAATAGAGACGAGAGTGTGTGTGAGAGAGAGAGAAAAAGAGAGAGAGAAAGAGAGAGAGAGAGAGAGGGAGGGAGGTATTTAAACTCTAATCAATGAGAAGACTCACGAAACTTTTAAAATAGAAGGAAGTTAACAATGTCTAATGATCTATGTTATTCTTCTTATTCATCATTATTATCATCTTCTTATTATTATTATTATTCTTCTTCTTCTAATTCTAATTCTAATTCTAATTCTAATTCTTCTTCTAATTCTTATTCTAAGATTATAGAACAAATGAATTATACAACTGAGAGTGGGGGAGAGAGGGGGGGGGAGAAAGAGAGAGAGAGAGAGAGAGGAGTTCGTTCTCGAGTATGTTGTACATATACATATATATATATTATCGATCGATCGATAACGATCATGATAACGATCACGATCTCGATCTCGATAACGAATCGATTCTTATAATTATTATAGAGAAGACTCTTTATATATTTCGATTCTAATGAAAATTAGCGTTTTTAGAGGGAGGTCGTACAACAACTAATGAAAAAAAGAAAAAGAAAAAAAAGGGAAAAAGAAGAAAAAAGAAAAAAAAAATGAAAATGAAAAATTCTTCTTATTACGACGTCTCTTCACAGTAATTTTCATTTGGATAAACTAAATAGGCGTGTTATCGACTTCTCCATATACATATACATATATATGTATGTGTGTGCATGTATGTGTTTTATATACATAAATTTTTTTTCTTAATTATTTTTTAATCTTTTCTTAATGACACGTTGAAAGAGACAAGGATGATAACATTAAAATTAAATGATTACGATACTTTGTTTATTCTATACATATATGTGTGTATGTAATACACAAGTATGTGTAATAACAATACTCTATATTATTAATATAAATAATTTTCTTGTTTTTTTTTCTTTCTTTTATGTCAAATCAGTAGGAGTTATCTAAAAAGAAAGTATTATATAAAGAAGCATTTTTTCATTATTTCTATTATTACAATAATTAGTATTATATTTTTATCTTTTTTTTTTTTATTAGTATTAGTACATATATGTTAATAATATTAGAGTATTATTATTAATAAAATTAAATATTATTATCACTCTATATCACTTAGTATTATCATTATTATTATGATCATTACAATTGTTATTATATTTAAAAATTTTAATTATTCCACATTAACGAAAAAAGAAAAAAAAATAGGAAAGAAAAAAGATCCTTGTCTCTTTAAATCGCGATCAAAGATGTCTGGACCAATTTTCGGGTGGATTCGTTAAACACGTATGCAAACACATACAAACATAAAATTATACGCCGATCTTGATAAAAAAAGAAAAGAAAAAAAAAGAGAGAAAATAGAATATGCAATCGATATTAAATTATTTCATTTCTAATCTTATTAGAAAGATCGTTAGCTCGCCTTCTAGTCAATTCAGACCATCGCTCGGGAGTGTATAAATGTTTGCTGCGAAGAACGTCTTTACAATAAAAGATATATGTATATGTATATATATTTAAAACAGAAATGAGTATACTGCCTCAAAAATCGTAGGATAGATGATTTACTCGGCGTTAATTTTCTTCGGTGAGAGATTAAAAAGAACAAGAAAAAAAAAAGAGAAGGAAAAGAAATGACAATGAGAAAGAGTGGAAAAATAAAAAAAGAAATAGTCGAAACATTTCGTGACAGGAAGAAAGGAAGAATAAAAGCGAATAGATAATATTAACAATAACAACAACAACAACAACAACAACCACAAATTAAACCAAATCAAAGAGAATAAAGAAAATAAAAAGAACAGTAATAACAACAAATACATAAGTATACACTGAGAAAGGAAAGTGAAGGAGGAGAAGGTAAAAAAAAATATAAAAAAATAAGACATGAAAAGAAAAGGAGAAAAGAGGAAAATAGATGTAAAGAAACAACTGAAATAAAAGGAGAAAAAAAATAAGAAACGTAATATACAACGTGACGTGGCTTCCTTCCTTTATTCTAATTACGATATACAATATAAGCTTCATTTTCTCTTTTCGTAATATATATATATATATATATATATATATATATATATATATATATATATTGTATATTTTTTCTTTTTTTTTTGATATATTATTTTTGCATTCTCGACATTTCAAGAGAGAGAAAGAGAGAGAGAGAGAGAGAGAGAGAGAGAGAGAGAGAGAGAGAGAGAGAGAGATCGATAAAATGGCCGATAAAAAAGAAAGATTTATGTGACCTCGTTAGATGCAACCCTTACGTCGATTACGTTCCTTTTTAATTAGTGTAACACACACGTAGTAAAGTTTATTACAGCATCTCTGATTTAAAAGTTCTCAAATATTCGAATTATTTTCACTGACCTCGAACGCTTTTTAAAAGGGAGGAAGAAAGAAATGGAAGTGAAAAAGACAAAATGTAAAATAGAAAAAGAAAAATAAAATAGGAAGAAAAAAAATATGACGAGTATATATAACTAAACGACTGAATGACAAAGATGGAATGAAATAGAGGGGGGTGGGGCAAACAAAAAAAAAGATATAAATAAAAAATACAAAATAAAGGAGACAAGAAAAAAATGGCGGATTTTTTAGAATAATACAAATGTAAAAAAAAATCGAATAAACGAGAACGCTTACACACACCCACGTATACACCCACGTGCACATCCATATCCACATCCACATTCACATCCACATTCATACCCACACACATGCATACATACATACATACAACATACATACATACATATACACACGCAATTCATGTGAAAATATTATATAAAAAATTCGTCATGGTTATAAGTAAGTATATGTGAAATAATGATTATGTACATATGTATATGTATATGTATGTATATATCCATTGAAGAATTCAAGAAATTGATAAACAAAATGGGGAACGTGGGTGGAATTTCTCGCGCTAGTTTTTCACAAAGGTACAACGAATATTTCCCTTTAGGTTGGTTAACAATTAAATAACAGCGAGAAAAACGATGCGTTGGGATAATTTCTTATATCTCGCTTCTCTCTTTTTTTTTGCTCGAGCGTATGCACGAGAAAGAGAGAGAGAGAGAGAGAGAGAGAGAGAGAAAGAGTGAAAGAATAAAACAAAGAGAGAAGGATAAAGAAAGATAGAGAGAGATAAGCAACCACCGAATATATTATAAAAATACATTAAACGACGAGAAAAACGAAAGAAATAATTTCTTAGAAGGAAGAGAGATAATTAAACGAGAGAATTACTATGATAATAATAATAATAATAATAAAAAAAAAAAATTAAATAAAAAATAACAAAGCTTCGCCTCCTCCACCATCTTATATAGCCCCTCGAGGGAAACAAAATAGAAAAGAAAAGAAGGGAAAAGAAAAGAAAGAAAAACAAGAAAATTAAGAAGATAATGAAAATAATGATGATAATGATGATAATTATAACAACAATGATGATAATGATGATGAGAATCATAAGAAAGGTGATAAAAGTGATTAGAAAAAATTTACCTTCTTCTTCGCGTAATCCTCCTTCCTTCCTCTTCTTCTCTCATTTTCTTATTACTTCTTCCTATTTGTCCGATAAAAAAAAAATTTCTCATCGAACAGCAGAAATCCCTCGACATCATCATCACCAATATCGACACCATAATAAAACCTTTTAATCCCAACGACACGAACAACCGCCCATAATAAATCAAGCGTATAGACTTGAACATTGTCAGAGAGTTGATAGAAAGAAAACGAAAGATAAAGAAAAATAAAGGGAGGGAGAGAGAGAGAGAGAGAGAGAGTTGTCACGAATTCATGTCGACCTATAGTGCCTATTTAATTAGCGGACACTGAGTAATATCGCGAGGACGATATATGTATTTGTCACGTTTCCATTTTACTAAACATTTTTTCCAAGCGAACGTGACGATTATGTATCTATAAATAATCGAAAGGGGATATAGGAAAAGATTAAAAGAAGTGAATAAGTAATTAAGAAGAAGAAAAAGAAAAAAAAAGAAGGGAGGAAAGAGAAGAAAAAAAAAAAAAGAAAGAAACAGAACAAAGAACGACACAAAAAAGACAAAGAAAGGAATAAAAAGAGAGAGAAAGGGAAAGCTTAGATTTTGAAATTAGAGAACCCGAGATGGAAACGAAAAATAAATAAATAAATAAATAAATAAATAATAATAAATAAAATAAAATGAATAAATAAATAAATAAATAAAATAAAAATTGAAATGGAGGAAAGGGAACGACAAAGGTAAATAAAATAAAAATTAAGCCTATTATTTAGATTATTAGAAACATACTCGTGCTTTTATTCGAATAAGATCGACGGTCGATAATGTTTTTCTCTCGTATGAAGCTCGGTGATATAGGAAATGATATTATCGACGGGTACGCTTTCCCGCTTGTGTGGGACCGAGTTAACCTAAATATACGTCGCGAGAGTAACTCTCGCGAGAGTGTTGGTTTTCGCGAGGCATATATAATAAAGTTATATGTCAATTAAAGATTATAAATATAGACATACATATATACGTATACACATAGTATACATATATGTATATACATATATATACACACACATATATATATATACATATACATGTTAATTAATTAATTAATTAATTAATAACGTTAATATATAAAATCCAGCGACGCACGATAGCAACTATATACATACGTACGTATATACATATATACATGTATAGTATGTATAAGAGAATTAAAAAAAAAAAAGAAAAAAAATAATAAAAATAAAAAAAATAAAATAAAAAAAAAGAAGGTTAAGTTTTACCACATTATTCCAAATAAAAATAAATTAATTAATTAATGAATTAATAATAACTAGATAAATAAATAATTAAATAAATAATTAAAAAATATAATGGTGAACACAAGAGAAAATTAAATAAATGCGTACAATCATGCGTGGGATGGCTGTTTAGGCATCCTAGAGATCGTTTTAGATATTAGACTCGTAATAATACATAATTTGTCGAATCCGCGCGTGTATGTATGTGTAGACGATTAAATAATTCAAATGATTACGACGAAAAAGTGATTAACAAGAAGAAGAAAAAACAAAGAAAAAATAAATGAATGAATAAATAAATAAATAAATAAATAAATAAGTAAAAAAAAAAAGAAACACAGCAGCACATACTCGTCCTCGCTGTTATTGTAAAATGATTAATGTAAAATAAGATGAATGTGGTGTGGAATGATGACTACATAATATGTATGTATGTCGTCGCAATAACGACAATCCCTATTGTTGTTATTTAAAGATGATGATGATAATGACAATGATGATGATGATGATGATGATTGTTGTTATTATTATTATTATTATTATTATTATTATTATTATTATTATTGTTATCTTTGTCATTACTATTATTATTTAATTAATTAATAGGACCACCCATGTAGAACAAGTTAATTCAACAAATTCCAAAACGATTATTCTTTCGATCTATCCGATTATTATGGATCACTAACGTACTCTCGCTTGAGATCCATATTTTCTGACGAACATATATATATATATATTAAAACACATACGTGAGAGATCATACGGATCAATGGAAAAAAGATAAAAAAAAAAAAGACAGAAAAAGAAACAATTTTCACAAAGAAATTGCGTGAAAAATTAACGATTTACATATATATGTTACTTACGTATCGAAAGTTTGTCGTCAAGGACATTGTATTTTCCAAATTATTTTTTTGATAGTACGTAAAAATGGGCAATACAATGATTTCTCAAGAGAGAGACGAAATAGAAAATGAGCTTCAAACGAGTTTAGAAATGTAGAATGAGACTGTCACACGATTACATATATATATATATATATATATATATATATATGTATACACATATGTGTGTGTGTGTGCGCACATATACATATATAAACAATACATATTATATTAAAAAGGTAGATCGACATCGAAGGTCATGAAAATTTCATAGAATGCGTAAGGAATAGCATATCAATGAAGAAGAAAAAACAAATAAACAAATAAGCGAAATGAGTTGTAGAAAACAAGAACAATTGTTCGAGTTCGTTCGTGTTTGTATGGAAAAAAATGAAGAAAAGAAAGAAAAGCAAAAACGAAGGGAACGAAACAAAGAAAGAAAAGAGCAAAAAAAAAAAAAAGTAGTAAAAAAAATGGCCGACGATTTTGAACGATATGCGAAAATATTATTAATATAGTTCGAATTAAACCTGTCGAAAATTTTCTTCGATAATATTCCATTTGCATTATTTCGATCGATATAAGAAAAAAAAAAAAGAAAAAAAAAAAACACGCGAAGCAACAAAAAGAAAAAAAAAAGAAAAGAAAAAAAAATACGAGCTTTCAATCCCCTTTTTATTATAATATTATACGTCATCTCGTCTATGATATATACATATTTCTTCTTTATTTATTTATTTCTTTATTTATTTCTAATATTTATATATTAATTTTCTCTTTCATTAGAAATATTTTAAAAACACGATGGCGATGACGAGGAAATAAAAAAAGAAGCGTCGTTGAAAAAAAAAAAAAGAATAAAGAAATAAAAAATTTCGTCGCTTTGTTCTTACGATCTTCATATTGCATCATCAATATATATATATATATATATATATATATATATATATATATATATATAATTGGATTATATCGCAATTATATTAAAAATTTTCTCGCCACGAAAGCAAATATGGCGACGAGACGGCTTGCTTTCCTGCAATTTGCTTGGGCATTTAAGATTAAAAAGAAAGATTGGATGGAAGGGAAGAAAGAAAGAAAGAAAGAAAGAAAAAAAAAAAGAAAAACTAACACATTAATAATATCATTGACAATATTAATTATCCACCGCGGGAGATATAAAGTAGAAATATACATTAACGACCATTGTGCGGGTTGAATGCCCAGTCAAAAAATAAATGAATAAATTAAATAATTAAAATAAAAAAAAAAAAAAAATAAAAAAAATAAAAAAATTGAGGAACGTGAGATCGCTAACGTGAAAAAATGCGCGCGTTCAATTTTTCGAGGATCTTTTTGTCCTTAAAAAAGAAAAAATAAGAAAGAAAAAGAAGAATTATATACGCAGGTGGGAAATGAAAAATTTCCTGGACGTTCTTAGATGATTTTAAAAATCGATTACACTTTTTCGAAATAATTTTGGGATAATTTTTTTTACGTCTTAAAACGTACGAGCTAAGCTTGTAGTTTTAAAATCCAATGAAGTAAACATAGAAAACAAAAGAAGAAAAAGAAAAGAAAAAGAAAAAAAGAAATTACTCTACGACGTTTCGAAAAAGAATTGATATAGTAATTAATTTTTAAAAATCATCTAGTAACTTTTGACCTACTTATATATATATATATATATATATATATATATATATATATATAAAATGAAAGAGAAAGAAAAATTATATTCGTCCTTGATTGGAGAAAAATCGTAGCTTTGATCATTCCGCACAATGTGATCGTCAACTAAAAGGCCTATCGTAATAAATAAATAAATAAATAAAAAGAAAAAAAAGAAAGAAAATAATTAAGGAGCGCGGATGTTAATTAATGTCTTCGCACAATAATGATTTTATTTGAAAATTTTATTTAAACGATTCTAATCGAAATGTTTCTTATCGTCACACATACAAACACACACACACACACACACAGAGAAGGACATGCACGTGTTCGATCGAAGCAAGAACGTTCAGAGAATAAAAAATTAAATACGATTCCCCATCGATTTAACGTTAAATTTGTTCGTAAACTATAATCCATTTAGAGGAATAAAATTATTATTATTATTATTATTATTATTATTATTATTATTGTAATAATTATTATTCTCTCGTACGAGTATTCGAGTTTCATTCGCACTTGTTGGCCTTCAATTAAAAATCTTATAATAATGTATCTATGTATGACGTATGTATGTATGTATGTATGTATGTATGTATGTATGTATGTATGTATGTATGTATGTATGTATGTATGTATATATGCATGTATGTATGTACGTATGTATGTATGTATGAAAAAGAAAGAAAGAAAATGAAAAAGAAAAAGAAAAGGAAAAAAGAAGTAGAAGAAGGTAACAAGGGCGAATTTAATCCCGTTCACATATGTATGTAGAAAAGTAAATTGTTAACGAAATTGAATAATGAATATAAATAATAACGGAATATAAATAATAATTAATAATTAAAACAGACTCAATCGTTTATTCGTCGAGAAATTCACATTAAAATTAATAATAAATAAAAAAATAAAAAAATAACAATAACAAGAGTAAAAATTTGAGATCACGTTCATAGGGTTTATTCGAACGTGTGATAATATACCAAGTATATAAGATGACATAGAAAAAAATAAAATAAAAATAAGTTGAACGAGAAAGAGAGATATTGCATATATAATAGTAAATAAACAAAGAAACAAGAAGAAAGAAAAGAAGGAGAAGAAGAAGGAGAAGAAGAAGAAGAAGAAGAAGAAAAGAAAAAAGGAACCGTAAGTTTTATATATATACAATCATTTGTAGAAAATTTAAAATGTCCGCCTTATAAATGCAAAAAAAAAAATGGATCTATCGAGTTTGAGAGAAAATACGTATTGTATGTACGAATGAAACGAACTGTTCGTCGCGGTTATATATTAAACAAAAAGTAAAAAAGAAAAAGAAAAAGGAAAAAGAAAAAAAAAATAAATAAATGAATGAATAAAAATATAAATAAACAACAAACGAATGAATATCAAAAGGAAACAGACAAACGAACAAGAACAAAATGAAAATAAAAGTGAAAAATAAAAATGAAAATGAAAATGAGAAATAAAATGAAAATAAAAAAAAAAAATAACAGAATAAAAAGGAACGTGCATCACGTGTACGTATCATCGCCCCATGTAAATACATATACATATACATATACGTATACATATATATAATATATATACTTATACGTAATGGGGAATAAAAATGAGAGACGATAAAAAGAAAGAAAAAAAAAAATGGCGTTCGTTTAGAATCAAATATGTACATACATATGTTCTCTAAACGTTTGTACTGTATTATTGCTTGTAATAATCGATATTAGAGTCTGAGAAAAGTTTATACGTAAATAGGGCAGTGCATTCCACTTAACATCTTTGAAGTATTATTTTCAATCATCTTTTTTCTCTCTCTATTTCTCTTTGATTATTAACAAAATATTCATTTTGTCGTTCCTTCTTTTTCTCAATCACTCTCTCTCCCTCTCTCTCACATTCATACATATATACACAAATACTCTCTCTCTCTCTCTCTTGCGCGTTAGGTTTCTAACGCGTGTTGTTTGTGCCGGACATTGCGTTTTGCTAATTTCCCATGATCATTGTTAATTCTTTTATATATATATATATATATATATATATATATATATATATATATATATATATATATATAACAAATGATATCTTACTCTCTCTCTCTCTCTCTCTCTCTCTCGTAATATAAGACGTCCATTCCCTCTTCCTTTTATTCTATACTATCTTACTCTTATTATATTATTATTCTTACTTCTGTTTGTTTATTTATTTACTTTATGTATAGTTGCGATCTTACACTATCACGTTATTTCTTCTTTCTCGGCCGTGCTTCCACGAGCCCTCTTGTACACTGTAAAATTTAGCAATTACATATGTATATGTATATATATATATATATATATATATATATATATATATATATATATATATATATATATATATATATATATATATATATATATAGACACACACACACATATATATATATACTCACACGAATGTTCGGTTCAAAGATAACATCAGCAATATCATAAGTGCGGAGTATACATATATAGTTATTTAGTATCAGATATTTTATTATATATTAGCAATAATTCAAATAACGTATTTGAGAGAAGAAACAATCGACGAGAGATCATTTAGATTTTATCATATAGGAATCTTTTTGCTTGTTTTATCAATATTATGATATTATTATTATATTATGAAAATATTATATATATATATGTGTATATATATATATGTATATTTATGTGTATATGTATACATATATATATATATGTATGTACATATATAATTATTCCTAAATAATAAATATTGGAATTTATTGCTAGATAGCATAGCGGATTTTATTATGGATTGTGCACTCCTTATGTGTCATTTCTTTTTTTATTTTGTTTTTTCTATGTTGATAGTAATCAAGAGTACTTTTTATCAGTTTATTCAACCGATTTATAGTATCTTTATACATACAATTATATTATTATTATTATTATTATTTACATACTTCAATGACTAACGATAGTACCTCTATTATTTATCACTTTGCATCACTTAGTAGAAACCCGGGTACGCTTATTCCACGCAAAGTTAGATCCATAAGAACGAGGCTTTGGATCAACCCGATTTGGCTTTTGAACATAATATTTCCAACCCATTCTTTCGCAATGCAAGATAGCTGCCTCTTTACTCGTAAAATCAACTTTCATATTTGACAATGGATCTCCCCTTAATGGAAATATTATTTTAATCCAATAACATTAATAGTCATACGTGCTATATCAAAAATAAGTACTTTTCAACAATGAAATTAATTGTATTATTACTTACGTCGAAGTCCATCCTATCAATGGATTTTCCCAACGTTCACGCGTGTCGAAATCGATTTGCCAGTAATGAATGTTATTGGTACCGGATTGCATAGAATTTTTAGGAGGTTGATAAATGCGAACCATACGAGTTTTAATATGTTCATCTGGTACTCCAGATACTGCACCAATATCTTCTACAACTGGCACCGTGATAGTTACTTCAGCAGGTCTCTCGCTAGGTGCAAATACATCATTTTCTGGGTGTAACTTCAACTTATCCTCTTCTTTTATTCTTCCTTCTTTTTCTAATTTTATAGAACCCGTAGAGAATAATTTTATAAAGCTGCAAACGTTAAAATGGGAACTTCGAGGTACGACAATCAAGGAATATAACAATTTCATAGAGTTATATAAAGGTACGAGGTTATGTTTGTCCAACCGTGTCAAAAAATTTAACCAACACACGAGATAAAAGTGAATAACATATTACAAACTTACCGTTCATTCCCATTGACACTTAATTCCTTGGTGTATCTACGTAGCAATGCACGATACGCCATTTTTATCAGATAAAATGAAAATCCTTTATCACAGAGACATAAGCGAACTAATTCGAAAACGTCGGTCACGGAACACAAACAAGAGAGAACACGAACTGGATTTCAGACGAATGCGACTCGATTGTCAGTCAATTCGATTGTCGAAGTCAAGATCGAGATCGAGATCGTACTATTGTTAAGCCCGCGAAAACTTCAAACCTCCTTTACATCGTTCATTGTCGCATTAAGCGCAAAAAAAAACGTGTGACGAGTGTTACGTTACGAAGAAAAATTTCGATAAATGAGAGAAAGTAAAGAATAAAAAAGAGGATGAGAAAATAATACGAATTATATATATATGTATAAAGAAAAAGAAAAAAAAAAAAGAAAAAAGAGAGCGTTCGTGTATAAAGTAGAGAAAATAAGAGAGAATAAAATCGATAATAACCTTTCTAACGATTCTAATTAATACATAATCGATCGATTTCGGGTATTCAAAAAAAAAAGAAAAATGGAAAACTGACTGACCTACTCCCTTAAAAGGATGCAAAGGAGGGTCGTTCGTTTATATCGTGTAAGATGCACGCATGCTCGGGACGCATTTTACCCGTCTCCTCGCTACCCTTCGCTCTCCACCCTCTGCCCCACCCTCTCACCTCCTCACGACCCCCACCCACCCGTAACGACTTGCATCGTGCAAGGTATCATGCTTCTTGGTTGCAACCATTGCGAAGAAATGCATTTGATCTTGCAAGTGTTATAAATTACGTTTAACGTAAATGTAATATTTCATAAGTTGTTCGTAATTAAATTATCTCGTGACACGTTTCGTGATACGTTTGTGAGAAAAGAGAAAAAAAAGGGTTAAAAGAGGGATCGAAGATGCCGGGCAAAGTAAGTTAATGTCTGATTTAATTCACGTTCGAAGAGTTACGAAATAATCGAAAAGATTTTATATATCTTTCTTGTTGCGATGGACACGATCATTCTTATCGAATCGATCAATATTTGAATAAATGTATCATGTTTGTTCCTCATGAGTTTTATCATCGATCAGAACGTAAGCTAAACTGTTGCTAACAGCTGTTGCTTTGGTGTCACATCGCACGAGACTTCTACTCGGTACTTTCGACTACTTCTATGTATATATATATATATGTATATGTACATATATATACATGTATATGTATGTATGTAGTTGTTTATAATCAAACGTGATATATGTATAAATAATATATATTTATATATATTTTTTTCTTCTTTTTCTTTTTCTTTTTCTTTTCTTTTTTTTTTTTTTTTTTTTAATTTTAACGATACATTGTAATGTTAACAGGACAAAATGGGATTCTTAATATCGGCTATGTTAATTCTATTAATTGGCGTTTATTACGTCAATGCGAGACACATTATAGAAAAGAGAAATTATAGCGATCAGAGTGTCAGCAGATATTTAACAGAGGTAGGCAAAGTTTGATAAAAATTCATTTAAAGAGAGAGAGAGAGAGAGAAAGAACATTCGATATCGCATCAACAAAACATTTTTTTCTTTCATTTCTTTTCTTTTTTCTTTTTTTAAATAAAAAAGTAATCTTACTTTTATTCTGAAACAAACAAAAAAAAATATATATATATATTTGCGAGAGATTCAATCGAGAAGGATGATGATGACGACTAAGACGGGGGTGACTAAAAAAGAAAAAGACAGACAGAGAGACAGGAAAGAAAAAAGAAAAAAAGAAAAGAAAAGAAAAAAAAAAGAAAGAAAAAAAGAGAACGACTCTATACAAACTAAATGAAAATGTCGAAATATAATATAATATAACAAACAAACAAATAAAATAAATAAATAAATCTGATCGATTTGAAATCGTCCTTTTCGTATATAATTTAGAGAACCTGTTGGTGGAACGAGGTGTGCAAGGAAGTATTTCATAGTAAATTTCGTTGCCGTTGTCCAACTTGGTCCTATTGCCGTTCTCCTGGAAGATATTACGATGCACATTGCAGTATGACGCGCACAGGTTATATTTGGACTCAGCCGGAAACCTCGCTAACTCTGGAAATCGATAACTAACCGGGACAAAACGTAGATACGTACGAACATACGTACATACATATATACATATATACGTACGTACGTACGTACATACATATATAGATACATATGTATAATATCTAGTTTACGTCTATGCTACATCGAATCAAATATTTCCTCCTCCTTGTCCCTCCCCCAGCTACCACCCACTTTACACTATCCATCTTCATGAATCCCATAAAATTTTAATCTAAATTCTCTTGTACTCGGTGTACGTTTTAATGTGAGAAATCGATTGAAATCAAATCAAATCAAATCAAATCTAATCTAATCTAGTCTAATCTGATCAAATTTAATCAAATCAAATCAAATGAAATTTTAGAAATCTTTTGAACGTTTTTTATATAGCATCGTTAAGATGACTATGAATTAGTATTGACTTATATTATGTATATGTATATATATATATATATATATATATATATATATATATTAATATTTATTATTGAAAGAATTTTCACGAGTTATTCATGCGGCACCCGTGTTGTTATATATAAATCGATTGATAATATTCAAGATTATCAATTGGTATATTATTAATTGATATGTTTTAATCAAACATCGAACACGTTTAAAGTGTGATATTTGATCCATTGTCTCTTTACAACGCATTATTATAATGTAACACCTAAGTTGTAAATTATAAGGCACGCGATTCTTCTTTATTACTGCCATGAATTTCTAATCAGTAGTGATGGTAGAGATTATTCATTACATAGAATGAAGAATATGAAAAAGGAAGAAAAAATAAAGAAATTAAATAATAATAATAATAATAATAATAATAATAATAATAATAATAATAATAATAATAATAACGATAATAATAATAATAAAATAAAATTCCTATGGAATATTAATAATTTATTAATTTCATTTCGCAAACACATCGAATTTTTCGAAGGCAAAAGAAATAAAAAAGAATAAAAAAGGAAGAAATATTTTTAAATATCTCGCACTACATAAGTTTCTTTAAGTCTTCCAAATTTGATGACGATAGTAAAGTTAGACGAAAGAAATGGAAAAAGTAAAGGAAAAAGAAAAGGAAAAAAAGAAAAAAAGTTGCGAGTAAAAATTTAGGAGCTAATCGAATTGTTTCAATATAATTATATCTCTCATATTTATGAAAAAAAAATATTTATATATCACTGCCACTCTCTTGCCATATATTGTAATATTTAATTAATCTTGTTGAAATCGAATATAAAAATCAAATACTTCGAATTTGCTGCTTTACTTTTATCACAATCTCTTATCAATTATTATAATAGAAATAATAGTTACACACGATAATACACACGATGGCTTAATAATTAGAGAAAGTAGATAAAAGGATAAAGCAGATAAAATTTTTGTGATATTACTTTGTAACGTTACATCTGTAATTCCAAGCAAGAGAAAAAAAAAAAAGAAAAAAAGAAAGAGAAGATTAATCAAAATTGTAATTTATCTATGTATATCGTATATCTTAAAGACGTTATAATAAAAATATATAAATCATACAACGAAAGATTATTATTTATTTTCACAAACATAGTATGATAGTATGATATATATTAAAGATTTTATTTCATAATAATTCGAATGAAATCGTGATTGAATATATGTGACTATTTGCGTGCGCGTGTGTTAGGACCTTGTGAAAATTTTCCTTTCGAAAAGGACATGGTGGTCAGACTTATCAAGCTTTATCTAATTTTTATCATCCACAATGTCTTCAAATAAAAATTCGTCAAACGTTTATACTGTCGTATATCGAATTAAAAAAAAAAAAAAAAGAAAAAAAAGAAAAAAAAGCGAGAAGAACAAATATAAAAATTAAGAAAGATCGAAAAATTCAAAGATTCTTAAATATCCATTTAATTCTTATCTATCGTATCATTAAATAAAATTTCCGATAGGTTATATCACATATCACGGAAGAAAAAAGAAGGAAAAGGGACAAGAAAAAATGTTTAGCAATTACAAAAATGAGAAATATAATTCGTTGATAAAATATAATGGATATTAAAGGTTAAAGATACGATAACAACAATAGACAAGAGACAACGTTGGGAAGATCAATGAAATCTATTATTCAATGTCAAGGAGACATGTAATACAGGAGTAAGTAGCTACGTAAAAGCGTCTGAGTTTCTCTCAAGGTCAAGAGGATTTCATCCAGGAAATATACACAACAATATCTACATAATCTTACCGTACGACTAACTACGTAATTTGGCCGGGATTTGTGCCGCCATTATTGATGCGCGCGCATATCGATTGGCCCAGTTGTCCGGAGTTATATTACAGAGCAGGTCCTGCCAGTGAATCCTGGACCAAGTGCAGTTGGTTTAGAACGGTTGATAGGACAACACGTTCGCCAGCTGTCGGACGAAAATTCACTTTTTAATATTAGCCCCACCTTTTTTCTTTAATTTTCGCGTTTCGGATTTTACTTGTTAGCTTTTTCTTTTCCCAATTCTTCCACATATTCTATACAAAAACTATTCTCAACCTGTCTCAATAATTTCCTATAAATATTTTGACATATCCTTTACATTATCCTTTCCATTTAAATCCATTTGTTTCTTTCTTGATCTCTTCTATATAATTCCATCTCTTTCCTTCTCCTCTATCACAAATTTGTTTGAAAAGAAAAGAAAAAGATACACACGTACATATATACGTATATAAAAAAAGTTCAATTTGGTTCGTCATCTTCCATATCGATACTCGTAAGTATTTTCTTCGAGAAGATAGAAATATCTTTTTAACATCGTTTTTTGATTTCGATTTAAAAAAATTGTTAATAATTTTTTACTCGCCGAGTATCCTTCGTCGAATTTTATTATTTATTCAGTTATTATTATCCGTTTCGATGACGTCGTACGGGACTTTGTGAGTTAATACGTGCGTGCGCGCCAGCGAGAGAGCGAGAGAGAAAAGGAGAGAGTTATCGATTTAAATTCGACGAGGAGAAGAGATAGTTTGGAGCGAGCCAGTCGGTCACGTATCACCGAAGAAGAAGATCTCGAAGAATTTCAATGTCGAGGAAAGTCATCGGGCAAGTTCTTTTCATTTTCTTTGGTTTGTTTTTCTTTGTCGATGATGTCACGTCGGATCTCAATGATCCAACAATTTTTGAGAGAGATCGACCCTACATGGACGACTGGTTGGACATTTTTTCGGTGAGTTTTTCAATATTCTATGTTTTTGTTTCTATTCTTGTTTGTTGTTTGTTGTTTTTCGATTCAATCATTCGAATGATCTTGTATCGTCGTCCTTATATCGTTCTTCTTATATTTTTTTTCCTAGACCTTGATAAATATCGAAATGGAGGAGAAATTGTTGATACCGGTGGAGAATCGTGATTGGCAAGGTCCAGAAAATCTTGGCCAGATTTCTGGAGTCTCGGTGGATCCTTCGGGATATCCTGTAGTCTTCCATCGTGCCGATCGATTATGGAGATACGAGTAAGTATTTTCTCTTTATTCTTATATATTTTTTCGTTTTTGGCTTTTTCTTTTTGCGTGAAACGTAATCATCTTCGTTTATACAAGATTTAACATATGGACGTGTATAGCAGTTTAACATATGGTACTTATGTATATCTGATAATACGATTCTAACGTCTAATGCATGAAAATTAATAAGAGAGAATTGTTATCATTCTTATATTTTTCTCTTTTTCTTTTTTTCTTTTTTCGTCCAAATGAAGTATTCTTCATTTATTGAAAATTTGATTTACGTTCATACGTAGCACGTATATTTCCTAATAATACGATTCTAAAGCCTAACGTAATAATAATGGAAAAGTATATTTACGATTTTTATATCTAATGACAATTAGACGAAAGAATTTAATATCGTAATGATTAGAATAAATTTTTTTATGTATATATTGATTTACGCAAAATTTGATATTAACAATTATTATAAGTAATAATAAGATTACGATACAACGTCGGATCGATGACGATCAAATTTTGTCGTATTATTTATATATATATATATATATATATATATATATATATATATATAAAAGAAAAAATTGCGTATATCGATTCATAATTCATTTTTTTATATTTCTATATATTTATAATCGATATAGTAACAATAAGATTACAATTTTAATGATCGGAATTATGACGACAAATTTTTTTATATTATTTTTTATCGATTACAAAATTGCTTACATAAAATAGTATTTCCTTTACTCATGTAATAGTTATTTTTAATATTATTATAATTTTGTTATAAATAGTACCTTCACCAATGATAATGTTTATCAAGAGGAATACAAAGGGCCGATAAAAGAAAATACCGTGCTAACGTTGGATCCAAATACTGGTGAAATTTTACGTGGCTGGGGGAATCACACGTTTTATTTGCCACACGGTATACATATTGATGGTTTTGGAAACGTGTGGTTAACCGATATTGCTCTTCATCAAGTTTTTAAGGTAACTTTTTAAATAATTGTAATTATTATTAATTGTTTTTCCATCCTTACCACTTTTGGCTCAACGCAACCCCTATCAAAAAAATTTTTCCAACTCTATACTTTCACCCCTCTCTTTCTCTCTCTCTCTCTCTTTCTCTCTCTCTCTCTCTCTCTCTCTTTCTCTATCTCCCTATCTATTTTGCTTTAATTTATCCAAATCGAATATCAATCGGAAAAACAGCAGCACACGAACGATAATTTGTAAAATGGGCCAACAAAAAAAAAAAACAGAAAAAATTTTCACGTTTAAAAAGTCAGAATCATTTTTTCGAATATTTTTAACAGCATTAATTATAAAACTCTGTAATCATTTTCAAGATACTATTGATATATATATAAAAAAAAAAAAGAAAAAAGAAAAGATTATAATTCAACGATAAAATGAATATTTACGAATTACGATAATTCAGGGGGTATGATATCTGAAAAAATCGATAATAATAATTTCAGAATCCAATATTCAGATTTTTATAAGAAATTTTGTTCTCCTATTGTTTTCTTTTTCTATAGAAAATCAAATGTAAAATTGATCACGAATTTTTTTCTTTTTCTTTTTTTTTTTTTCAAATACATATATATTTCTTTTTTAATACAACTTGTATCAGTAACGTATCTTCCAAAAATTATAATCGGTAGAACAAAACGTTCAATAATTTTTTTTCATTCTCTTATTTCCGATTTATTTCATTTCCATAAATATATATATATATACACACACACACATATACACATACATATCCAAGAATAGATATAAGGAAATAACCACTATCTTTTCTTTTTTTCGATTAAAATCGTCAAAAAAAAAAAAAAAATTTTCTGCACATAAGCGAGATGACATAATAACAAAATATAATTTTGTTTTCACGACGACAAAAAATAATAAAAAATTTCGATCCTCGTCGTTGTCGTCGTCGTCGTCGTCGTTATCGTCCTCGTCGTCATCATTGTTATTACTATTGTTGTTATTGTTGTTGTTGTTGTTGTTGTTGTTGCTTTCTCTTTTCTTTCTTCGTTTTTCTTTTTATTTTTCTCTTTTCTATTCTTTTCCCAAATTTGAAAACAGTACGACAGTAATGGGATTCTCGGGCTGTCACTCGGTCAACGATTCGAGCCAGGAAACGATCTTGAACACTTTTGTCAACCGACGTCAGTCGCTGTGGCACCGTCGACAGGCGAGATCTACGTCGCTGACGGCTACTGCAATCGTAGGATTATTCTCTTCGATTCAATGGGAAAACCACGATACAGCATAGAAGGACGTACGTTGTCGGTCGCTTAAACGTTTTATTTCAACGTTGAAAAATCATTCATGCGTTTGTTGTGTCAATTTTAAACGTCTATCTCGTGTCGTTCCTCCATAAATTTTTTTTTTTTTTTTTTTGGCGAGTTTGACATCAACCTCTACCTCCACTCTCACCCTCACCTCTACCCTAACGACAACCCTCACTATCGTCGATCCCTCTCTCGTCGTTTTTATTCAATATTCGTTTGATCATTTATTTAGAATTTAATGATCCGTATTTTTAATAATATTATTTATTAAATTAATTAATATATTTAAGTAATCATTATTTAGATATTAAAAATTGATATATTACATATTACTTTATGTTAATTATTATTTTGTATTAATTAATTTTGTATGAATTAATATGTGCGAGTAATAATTAATAATGCCGATTAATAGAGAAAAAGAGAGAAAAGAAAAAATGAAAAAAGAAATATTCAATATTTTAATCATAACATTTGTCGATAGTTTTAATAAAAGTTAAAAAGGGAGAATATTATTTACAACGAATTCGATTCGATGCAATTCGAAATTAAATTTTAATGTTCGATTGTTTATCGAACATATCGTTCGTATTACGTATCCGATTATTGTAGATAATGAAATGTTCTTATATATATTTAATCGATCGTTTTTATTTTATTTTTTATTTATTCATTCATTCGTTCATTTATTTTCTTTTTTTACAAAATAAATAGCGATCGATTAATAAAAATACTGATCAAATGATTAGAACTATTTTTATCCTATTTCCTTTGTGTGTATGTGTGTGTTTTTTTCCTTTTTATATTCTTTTTTCTTTTTTCCCTTTCCCTCTTGCCTTTACAAATTCGATTACTTGATTTTACGTAATCATTTCCATATTTTTCTTTTTCATTAACACGACTCGTCTTTTTTTATTGCCATTGAAAATATTTGTCGTAGAAACTAATTTTTATGTTATATTATTTAAAAAAGAAGAAACAAATAATCAAAAAATTCGTACATGTATACTTGATAATCTTATCAAAATGAAAAAAAAGAAAACTATTGAGTTTTTATATCGTAGATTTAAGAAAAAACATTTTCGAATCGAATATTCAAAATTTTTCATTCTTTTTATATATTTTTGATCGACATCTAATGAAACTTTGAAACTATGAATCTATCAAGTTTGTTTATGCCATTTGATCGTGAATAATGTATCTATAATCGGTTTAAGATTATTTCGATTATTAATATGAATGATAATTTTCTTTTTAGACGAGGTGAATCTACTGATACCACATTCGTTAACAATATTGTCTAACGGAGATCTCTGCATTGGCGATCGAGAAAATGGAAGAGTACTTTGTGTAAATGTTAAACTTTTCGGATCGGAAATCGTGGTCTCCAAACCACCATATTCTATTTCATTCGTTGGCCGAGTTTTCGCTATTGCATCTTATCGTAAGTATATATTATTATTATTACATTACTATTATTATTAAAATTTTTATTTCTTTTCATTGCAAGATGGCAGTCAAAAGTTGTCGGATGATTCAAAAGAATTAATATTACTCTTTCGAGAAGAAATAATTCAGAAAAATATTCTTCTTTCATATTACAAAACTTCAAGCATTATTTTTGCTTCTTTATTTCGCGAAAATCGTTAATTATATATTTTAAAATTAATGACGCAATTGTTGTCCAAAATAAACTTTAACGTCATCTTTCTTTTTTTCTTCTTTTTTTTTTTATATAAACGAAAGTTATTATTAATTCCTTTAATGGGAGATAATTTTCTTTTTTTTTTGGGGGTGGGGAAACTACAAGTGTTATTCGCAATAAGATTTTTTTCTTTCTAAAGATTATTTAAAAAAAAGAAAGGGAAGACTTATTAATCAATTTCAAATTAATATTGCAATTATTATTATTATTATTAATATTATTATTATCGTAATACAGGTGACTGGATTTACGCCGTGAACAACATGTATAGTACAAATGCAATAGGTTACATGATAAATCCATACACTCGAAAAATCAGCAATCTATGGTATCCTGAATACGGTGTAAGTAAACTTTCTCCATATATCGTATTATCTAAAAATAAAAGAAAAAAAAACAAAAAATGAAAAAGAAGACTAAAACTCGTTTCCAATAATTCTCATTAATATAATATTTTCATGATCTTCCTTATTTAGAATTTTCGAAATCCACATGACATCGGGATATCCCCAAATGGCACGTCACTTTACGTCAGCGAGATCGGTCCTAATAAAGTATGGAAGTTCGATTTGATAAAACATGTTTGAAGAAAAATGAAGAAAATCGACGATCGATCCTCCAAAAGTTAATGTAACAATCGCATCAACAGCCAAAAAAAATTGAAATGAAAAAGAAAAAAAAAAGGAAAAAAAAAGAGAAATAACAATAACAAAAAAAAAACAAATGAAAAAAACTGAAGAAAACGATACCCCCATAAAAAAAAACAAAACAAAATAAAATAAAAGCAGAAATATAAAAGATAAAAGATAGACAAAGAAAGAAGAAAATCAAATTCAAAAAAGTCATATATGTATACATACATACATATATGACTTTTTTGAGTTTATATATATGTGTGTGTGTGTGTGTGTGTGTGTGTGTGTGTGTGTGTATATATATATCATGGGGGATACATTTAAATGGCACATCACTGATCTCGCTTTTAACCGATTATCGAAAAGTATAGATTCTATCCAGAAAACGTCTTTAAGATGAGAAAGAAAAAAATCAACGTACTATCTGAGAGTCATAACAATGACATGTAAAAAAAAAATATACCAACCCTTTCAAAAAAAAAAAAAAAAGAAAATTAAAAAAGAAAAAACGACAAAAAATAAAATCAAGAGAAAGTGATACCAAATAAAAAAAGATTAAAAAAAGAAAATAAAAAAAAAACAAAAGATAAAAGAAATAAGGAAAAAGTAAGACGGACGAGGGGAAAAAATATTAAATAACGAAAATCGTATATATGTCGATAAATATAAAATACATACGTACTCGTATATATATATATAAAAAAAGTAACAACAGCATATATATATATTATATTATTATATTCTTCATGGTGGGGAGGGGTGGAAGATAAGAAAAAAAAACGAAGAACGAATGCGGCAACGACGACAAAAAAAAAGTTAAAAAATAAAAAAAAAAAAGGAAGATAAAAAGAAGAAAAAAAACAGAAAAGCCAAAAAAAAACAAAAATCAAAACAAAAACCAAAACAAAGGAGAAAAGAGAAAACAAGAAAACGTACATGAATTGACGAAGGTTATATATATATATATAAAAAAAAGAAAGAAAAGAAGATGAGAAATTAAAATAAAAAGAATCCATTCTGTGCGGATCATCGTAAGTGTTACGTCGCTTTAACGTGAATCAATCCAACTATGATAATATATGAGTATATATATATATGTACAAATAAAAAAAAAAAAAAGAAACAATGAAGGAGAAGAAAAAAGAAAAAAGAGAAGTAAGAAGAAAACGAGAAGAAGGGATGACAAAAAATTCGAATGGAAAAAGGAAAAAGAAAGAAACATTTAAAAAATGATCAAAGAAAATAATAATGATGAAAAGAAAAGAAAAAGAGAAAGGACACGAATAAGAAAAACCAATGAGGAGAAGAAATTACAGAGAAACATAAAAGTCAGATAAATGCAAATATACCTAATGAAAAATACCTAATAATAATAATGATAATAATAATAATAATAATAATAATAATAATAACAATAATAATAATATAAATTATATTAATAGTATTATTAATAATACTAATAATAATACACGTGAGGAGTGTGTATGTAACGCGCGACATTCTCATCGTCTCTTTGGAACCTAAACTACCTCCTTCTATTTGAACTCCAATTACGTACGTACATATAGATGAGAGGGTAAACGAGTATGCAAATGTCCTGTCCTATGTACGTATGCGTATATGTGTACTCATGCGTTTGTGCGTGCGTGCGTGTGTGTGTGTGTGTGTGTGTGTGTGTGTGTGTGTGTATGTATGTATGTATGCTAATGCACAAATTCTGCAAATTAATCTACACACGTAGACTAGTAACGTGTGTATTTTAAACGCGTGAAAATATGTAGAGTGGATTTGAGCTCGCACAGATGTACACATACACACATACACATACATACTAATACACATACACGCATATACATAACACCGATCCATCGTACACGTGTGTATGTTGATCACGAATATTTCCAACGAGTCTCTTACGAATTCGTTTCTTCGTTCACGTTTTATTAATTCTTTTTTGATACTCTCTTCATATTTCTGATTTTACGCATTTCGTGTGTATGCTGTTTGTCTGTGAATGTGTATGTGTGGATGTATGTATATGTATGCGTGTTTACGTATCTGTTTTTCACGAATGCGAATGCATGCACGCGCGCGTGCTCGTACGAATCGTTTGAATGCGTATTTGAATGTATTTTATCAATCGAAACATATAATATGATCGAACAAAAAATCATTGATTTTGTGTGATCGATTGTTTAGATCTTTGGAGGGTTAAAAAGAGGATAAAGAAGAACCGAGAAAAATAATTAGAGGAAACAATTCGACGTTCATGTTATGTTAACGTGTTAATTTTACGAGTAGAGATTTGTTTTCTTTTTTCTTTATTTCTTTTTTTTCTGGAAAGGGGTAAGAGACAAGGGATGATTTAAGCGATTACAGGATAAGGCATTTTTCTTTTTGTAATATTCGACAAGTTTTTTTTTGTGAAAAAATGTTCGTACAAAAAAAAAATTGAAAGAGAGATGCAAAGATAACGTAGCAAGAGACGTCAGATAAATTATAATTGGAATATTGATTATTTGATTCTGATTTATCATTTGGTTGAAAGGGTATTGAGAGTGCGACGAGATTTCTTTTTCTAATTTTTTTTGTTTTCTTTGATTTTCTCTTTTTTCTTTTTTTTTTTTCTCTTTCAATCCTATATAACACTTCGTAATAAAAGTCAGATAATATTCAGATAAAAGGAAATGGAGGCGACGAATTAATTACAGTTATTGATCGATCCTAAACGACATTAGCATTGAAATATAATATAAGAGATATAATATAAATGTAATATAAAAATTGATATAAAAAAATAATAATCGTAACTGTTGAATCTTTTTTCTCTTTCTTTTTTTTTCATTCATTTATTTTCTTTCGTATTGAATTCTTTTTCCTTCTTTTTCTTTTTCTTTTAAATGAATTAAGAAGTAAATGAGATGATAGATCGATAGTTACGGTTTTTAAGAAGAATATAATTAAAAATATGAACGTACACGTTCGTACTTACTCGAAGGATTAATTAAATATATAATTAATTAGAGACAATATGCAGGAAAGTCATCGACACGTTTTGCCTGTAAGAGCGTACGTGGCATTGGTACTTAATTGTAATAATTTTGTTAAATTATTGCTGCGTATTATAAAAAGAAAAAAAAAAGAAAAAATAACCAAAAAAGACAAAGAATATTTCATCGATTGGGAAAAAAGAGATGGAAAGGACTAACCTAAAATTAAAATAATAATCTAACAGGACGAGAAAGATAATTATTTAAAAGATATGTATGATAAAAGTTTGGTGTTATATACATGGTGGAACGTTCTAATTGGATAAAAATGCAGGACCGATTATCAAACCCGACATTTTTATGTATATTACATTTATTATATTTTTATTATATTACATTGTATATATTTTTTTATTTTTCATAAAAAAATTAAGAGATCCGTAAAAATTTTCCTGATAATTTATCAAATTCATAACAAATATTATTTGTTGAACATGAATTAATGAATCTTCAAATGATATATCTTTATTAGATTTTATTTTCATTTTAAATATTAATTTTTTGGAAAGGGATTAAAGGTTCCGTAAAAATTTTCGTGATAATTTATTGAAGTAATAACAAATATTATTTGTTGAAAATGTATTAATGAATCTTCAAATGAATTACATCTTATTAGATTTTATTTAATATTATCTTTTTTTTTTGGAAACGAATTAACGAATCTTTAAAAATATTTTCGATAATTATTTCGAGATATCGTAACAAATGTTATTTTCTGTAAAAAACAAACTGATCAATCATAAGAAATTCGTTTGAATCGTGATTATTTCAAAGTAAAGAAAGAAAGTAGACATCTATGACTGTTTCGACGTAAAAAATAATTGATTATTTTTATTATCATTATAACTTTTTTTCTATTATATATATATATTTTTTTTATAACGACAACGTCCTGTCAAAAACGAATATAATTATTAACGAAAACGAAATGTTTCGTTAATCAAAAGTAGTTACAAAACGATTACTTTCATCTCTTTGCAAAATGATAAAGAAACAAAGATTAAAAAAAAATACAAAGAAAAAAGAAGAAAGTTGAAAACGAAAAAAAAAATCAAAAAAGAAGAAAAAGAAGAAGAAGAAGAAAAAAAGAGATGACACATTACTCGACAAAATTATAATAAAATCATTAATAAACAATGACGTCAGACATGCAAATTAATTCCAATCGAGGATCGTCACAAAGAACTATTGATCTTGACTAATATATATCAAAACTTATGTATGTATGTATGTACATATGTATGTATGTACGTATGTATGTATGTACGTATGTATGTATGTACGTATGTATGTATGTATGTATGTATGTATGTATGTATGTATGTATGTATGTATGTATGTATGTCATTGAGAAAATAAAAAATTAATCCTAGATCTTTTTTGAGTATAGAACGATCTATTGACGAAGGGAATTGTACGGAATAAAAAATAAAGAAAAAAAAAAAAAAAAGATAGGAAAAACAAAAAGATAAAAAATGCGATATAATACGATAACTTTCCTGCATCAATATTAATTCTTACGAATCGATCGAGATATATAGTTTAATTATATTTCAGATATTATAAATCGATATTATAGTTCTGGATCTGTAATCTTTGTTGTTGTTGTTGTTGTTGTTATTATCGATGATTTTTTCTCTTTTAATCTTTTCTTTTTCTTTATGTTTTCTATCGAACGAACGAATAAACGATCGGAAATGTAAAGGGAGAAATAGAAGAATAAGAGAATAATTAAAAAAGAAAATTAAAGAGAAAAGATCAGCAACGACTACAATAACAACTACAATAAAAATTACAGATCGACAACTATCATTATTCGATATATCGATCGAATGTTTTAAATGACTTCGATAATCTTCGCGATATATAAATATATATGTACGTATGTATGAATGTATTTATGTATGTATCTATGTATGTATGTATGTATGTATGCATGTATGTATTTATGTACGTACATATAAATACACATCGTCGACGCGTTAGTCGCGTTTATGTGAGTACAAGTTAAACAAACAACAAATTTAGCTTTCCTCTTTTATTAGGTAAAAAGGGTTGACGAATGAATGAATGAACGAACGAACGAACGAACGAACGAATGTACGAATGAAGGAACGAATGAATTATTTAATAAGAAGAGAAAAAATAAACCATAAAAATAAAAACGAAGAAGAAACCAAAAAATATCCAAGAACAAACAGTCGATTTAAAAATATCCAAA